>NC_044502.1:4202500-4210000 GCF_902362185.1 Chanos chanos | reverse complement strand
GTTTCCTTTTCCACCTTCCTCTCTCTCTCTCTCTCTCTCTCTCTCTCTCACTCTCTCTCTCTCTCTGTCTCTCTCTCTGACTGGCAGTGACACTTACTTTTGCATTCTTCCTCCACAACCTCATTTTTTCTCTCCAATTTTTCTTTTCCAGTCCTGTCTGTTTACCCCCCTTACCACTCAGAGATCTTCCTCTTTCTCCCTCAACCCTCACTGTCAGCTGGACCAGCACCTGGAGCTTCTTACTCTCACCTTACTCTCTCTCTCTTAGTCTTGTGGTTGTCGTCATCATTGTAATTATTATTATTGTTGCTGTTACTGTGTACGTGATCTTACTTTGTGTGGTACGTATCTGAAAAATATTTTAAAAAAGAGAGAGACAGATAATTTTGTTATATGTTTCTTTCCTAACAGCAAAGACAAGGGATGAGAAAAGAAATTCTCTGTGTGTGTGTGTGTGTGTGTGTGTGGTGTATTGCTGCCATGATGAGCCTCAGTGGAGGAGACATTGCACTGTGTGTGTGTAAGAGACAAGAGACTGTCTGACTGTCTCAAGAGAATACTGATTAGTTTCAGCCAGGTACTTACCACACACACGCACACACACACACGCAAACGATGCTTCATGTAAATACTCAGATGTGTGTGCACAGACACACACACACACACACAAAAACGTCCTTTAACATTCTGTGAATATTTACAAGAGTATTTACAAGTATAAGATAAAAACTGTAGTGCTTCCCATTTGGAAAGCCATAACCGCGCTCATGTCGGCATTAAACATGATTACACACACACTAGCTGTAAGAATTTAATACACCCTGTCTCGTTATTCCACGGCACCTCGTAATCAGTGCTAATCAAATTAGCATAATAAAATGTATATTCATGACACCTTCCTGAGACTGATTTGCATTGGTAATTTGATGAAGCAAAGCAGCAGAAGTTTTTATTGGGCTGTGAACTGCATTGTTGTCCAACTGGCTCTCATCACAACTCCAAACTTATTCACATCAGGGGATAATGAAGAAGGGGTGTGTGTGTGTGTGTGTGTGTGTGTGTGTGTGTCCGTCAATCTTTACTTTTGTCTGCTTATTTATTTATTCATTTATTTATTCATACCGTTGTTATGGGAGTGAGTGTGTTGCCATTGTTCTTTTTTTCTCTGCTTTGGTCGATAATTCATATCAACGATAATTCATATTAACATCCAAAGAGAGACAGAACCTCTTTCAGGTAATACAGTCCTCAGTCCTGTACGCAAATTCAACATAACCTTTTATTTCTATCAAAAGAGTAAAACAGTTTGTTTTTTGTTTTTTGTGTTTGTTTGTTTGTTTGTTTGTTTCCTGAACAGTACCTGAAGCTGCTGTATATGCAGATATGTTTGAGTGGTGGAACCATGACGCACTAATACGCTGAGATGTAGCGGACAGTGAGCCTGTAAAACAGACGATAGTCTTATGGTGTTAGAAGTGCAGCCGGGGGGGGGGGGGGGGGGGGGGGGGCAAAAAAAAAACCACATCACACCATCTGCTATCATGTCACAGCTATGCATACATTTCCATACATTTGATGGTTTCAAAGTCTTAAAATGGAATGTGTGTGTGTGTGTGTGTGTGTGTGTGTGTGTGTGTGTTAAAATCGGGTCACTGACTTACTGACAGCAGTATGTGTATGTGTGTGTGTGTGTGTGTGTGTGTGTGTGTGTATGCGTGTGTGTGTGTGCGTTCGTGTGTGTGTGTGTGTGTACGCGCGTGTGTGTGTGTGTGTGCATTCATGTGTGTGTGTGTGTGTGTGTATGTTTGTCTGTAAAAATTCCTGTCTTCCACCTGACAGGTCCCTCTTTTCCCCTCCTTTCATCTGCATCCCTCTATTCTTCCATGTCTGCTCTTCCCAGCATCTCCTCTCTTCCGCTTCGTTCATTCTGTTTTTTCGTCTGCACACCTTCTCTCACTCACTCCATCTGTTCCACACCTGCAAGTTTTCACTCAGAGCCTTACCACGTACTCTCTCTCTCTCTCTCTCTCTCTCTCTTTTTCTCTCCCCACTCTCTCTCTCTCTCTCTCTCTCTCTCTCTCTCTCTCTCTTTCTCCCCCCCTCTCTCTCTTTCTCTGTCTCTCTCCCCCTCCCGCTCTCTCTCTCTCTCTCTCTTTCTCTGTCTCTCTCTCTCTCTCTCTCTTTCTTTCCCCCCCTCTCTCTCTCTCTCCCTCCCTCTCTCTCTCTCTCTTTCTCTGTCTCTCTCTCCCCCCCCCCCCCCCCCCCCTCTCTCTCCCCTCCCCCCCCACTCTCTCTCTTTCTCTGTCTATCCCACCGTGGTCTCCAAACAGTTTTTCCAAACTCTATCTGATCTGTCTGATAGCAGGGTGTGTGTGTGTGTGTGTGTATGTGTGTGTGTGTGTGTGTGTGTGTGTGTGTGCACTGCCTTATAGTTCAAGCCTCAGAGAGCACGCCTAACTTGTTTTTCCTTATCTTAAAAAAGATAAAAGTCCTGCTAGACACACACACACAACACACCACACACACACACACACACACACACACACACACAGAGTTGAATTAATACGTGCTACAAGTTGTAATGACTTTGAACATTGAGTGGAGTGTTTGGTTATGATTTATTCTTCTCTTCTCTTCTCTTCTCTTCTCTTCTCTTCTCTTCTCTTCTCTTCTCTTCTCTTCTCTTCTCTTCCCTTCCCTTCCCTTCCCTTCTCTTCCCTTCTCTTCTCTTCTCTTTCTGCAGTCCTGGGTGAGCTTGTTCATCACTGGATTTCTGCGGTTGAGACAGTTTTCTTAAATGATCATTTAGATGCAAATGTATTGTAGAGCATTACACCTGTGTGTGTGTGTATGTGTGTGTGTGTGTGTGTGTGTGTAGAGGGAGCCTATAACCAGATGCGCAGCTTGACAAGGTGGAATCATGCCAGCATGCACTTACAGAGAGAGAGAGAGAATGAAAGAAAGAGAGTGAGAGAAAGAGAAAGAGTGAGACAGAGAGAGAGACAGAGAGAGAGAGAGAGGGAGTTGTGATGCAGAGAAGGTAGAGCAGTGGCAGAAGGAAAGAACAGACAGGAAAACCAACCATCATGTTTTTAAGTGAATATTAGCAGTAGCACTTACGCAGCAGACAGCTCTGTAATGGCCACATGCTTAGACTGATTTCTGCCTGTCTTGGAAGTCACTTTGGATAATGAATAAATGAATTGATAATAAATAAATGAACTGATAATGAATAAATGAAATGAGTGAAAATACATGGCCCTAGAGTCTGAACCAACGGGCATGGTAACTTTTTTCTTTTTTTTTTTAAATGATATCAGTGTCATATTATGTGTCATATTATAACACTGAAATCCAGACAAACATATCTTTTTAGGCACTGACTTTAATTGTGTGGAACACACCAGGTTGTATAGGACCTAGAGCCCGGCGCTCTTTCGCCTGGAGCTTTCCGTCGTTTAATTCAGATATTAATCTGTGGGCTCTTTGGACAAACAAACAGTAGAGACTAAAATGGTACGTATGGAATCCTGCCGGGGGATCTTTATTTCCGTGGCCGGGCTTTGGCAGAATGGGTTTTCATAAACAGTGGTGGAGTCGTTTCACACCCAGCGGGGCTCTCTGATCACAGTCTGATTCAGTCCTACGCTTTTTTTGTTTGTTTTTTTGTTTTTTTAAAGAAAATCTGGAGGATCCATGATTGGTTTAAACGACAGGCCTTTTTCTGGGGGAACATTTTACAGAGAGGACACCACTGTGTTGTTTTGTACAGAAGGCAGAGAGGGGTTTGGATTGTGGGAGAAGTTCACATAAAACAATTACGGCAGCCGCGCGCCACGCTCTCGGAGTCACCAGGGGATCGTGACCCGGTCCACCAGAACTCCAGAACTTGAAACCGCAAGGCGTAGTATCCTCCACAGGTAATGGGGAACACACCGAGGATCGTCAGGCGTGAAGCGGGAACCTCGGTCGGACCCGTTAGCCGTCAAAACCTCTGGACCCGCTCACGTCTCGACCCGACGGACGGCCCTGCCGGACTCGTCTTTGGTTTGGAGAAAAAAAACAGAAAGAAAGAAAGAAAGAAAGAAAAAAAAACAAACAAACAAAGGAGTGAAGCGAGAGCAGGGTGATGTTTTATGTCTATGTGCTCAGCCGGAGGGGCCAGAGCTTCACAGAGCCTGCTGGGAAATGTAGGCGTGCAGTTGAGTTTGTATTTATAGCTCTAAAGGAGAGAGCACAAGGTTAAAGATGAGGAGGAGGAGGAGGTTAGCCTGTGCTTTCCTGACGACGGCCTGCCAAAAAAATAAACAAGTTAAAAAAAAAAAGTGTCCGAAGATTCCAGCATAGGTCTACGGGAGGAGGTGCCCCAGCTGGACCTCCTCGAGTATGCGAAGTTAAATTTTATAAATCCTTTTGGCTCGTTTTCGGGGCAGAACCCACTGGCAGTCGTCAGTGACAGATTAGCCCGGGGGTGGATTGGTACCGGCCCGATTTCCATAGACCAGGAAGAGCATTTTTGACTGCGTTTTGAATGTTTTTATTTATGGTGCTGTCTGAATGAGTTTGGGTGGGTTGAGCTCCAGTTTTATATTCATTACAGAGGTTATAACTGAAGCATTGAGAGTTTAGCCAAGGTTAATAGTGTTTTGATTGTTCCTTTCAAGATACAAAGGGGTGCAAGGCCTGGAGGGATTTTCTGGGGGGGGGGTTTTGTTTTGTTTTTTTTTTGTCTGGAACGCTTTAGTCATAGACTCTTTTCTTCCTAAAATACATGAAAAAAAAGTGAGGTAAAAAGAGGTTGTTGTTAGTTTTGGACTGAAATTCCCTAGATTTCCAGATGGTCTGACACAGTCAATTCTGAAATATTTGGGGGTTTATGACAGGCAATGAAGCATTTTTTCAAACAAAAAGAAAGAAAGAAAGAAAGAAAGAAAAAAGAAAATCACTTCAAGAATCTATTAGAAAATGTGAGCGAACGTTTAGGAAAATGCCTTAACGGGATTGTCCAACAGGAATTGCGCCTCGCTTGGTTTTCCCCGAACGTCCCGTTCCCTCCCCGAGGAGGAGGAGGAGGGTCAGCAAGAACTAAATCATCCGGAGAGCACGGGGGTCTCTCGGCCTAGCAGTTCGTCTCCAAGGTTACGCGTTTTGACCAAAAGGTCCGGTCTGTGGAGTCAGAGAAAGAGTGGGTGGAGTGGGATTCGACATTAGGTCCAGTTTGGAAACATGGACTGGGAGCTGGTTTGGGGATAGCGTTGTGTAGATGTAGAGGTTGTGTTGGTGAATGACTGAGAGGGTCTGAGGGGGAAAAGTGACAGCTATGTGGAGGGGAAAAAAGTGGGAATTTCAGAGGGGCACGGAACGTGTGCTGGAGGTCACCGTAGAAAGCATTATTAAGCAGGAATACTGCCGCTCTCCGGTTAAGAGTTTTTTTTTAGGTGGGGCCACGGCACTGAATGCTTTTGTGTCCTGTCTCCAGTCCAGCGACGAGTTCTATCTGCCCCTCCCGCCAAAAGACGGAAAGCATTTTTCATTCTTTTATGGACCATAATAAAAATGTTTTGTCGTTTATCTTTCTTGGGTTACCTTTTCCCATTTGTTCTGGACATCGATAAATACTTCATAAATAATAAATTATAAATAATGATAAATAATAAATGCTTTTTTTTATTCTTTTTTTAAATTTTGGAGTTCAACCACACAACCAAAAAAAGACTCATTTACAATTTTTAACTGTTGCATTTATTTCTTGGTTATGAAAAACTTGCTTTCTTGTATGAGGCGGGGGGGGGGGGGGGGGTGGGGGAGAGAGAGAGATACGGATCAGAGGAGATACCAGTATAGCATTTATTTTAAAAATGTGATTAAATATGGTTAAATCTGTAATTTTCATTGATGTTGAGTTCTGTAACCCCCCCCCGAGTGGTTTCAGAATGTGTTTGTAAATCAGTGATACGATGAAGTCCTGTTCTTAATGATGGACGATGAATGACGGGTAATGTTTTATTTTCTTTCTCTCCATTTTTTATGATATGAATTTTCTGGGAGTGCCCAGCTAACGTATTTCAGCTCTGGAAGCAATAGTTTCATTCACTCATACATTTTTCATCCGTTTATTTATTTATTGTAAAGATTATGTGAAATTGAATTCTTCCCCTTCTCTCTCTCTCTCTCTCTCTCATTCCCTCTCTCTCTCTCTCTCTCTCTCCTTCTTTCTCCTTGTAGAAGTGTTCACATGACTTTGATCTTATGATAAATATTCATGCGCCCTGTTCCTAATTGTCCTGCCAGACCTCAGAGAACAGGGTCAGCAAGGAATTATATGTCTCTACTCCACCTCTTCTCTCTCTCTCTCTCTCTCTCTCTCTCTCTCTCTCTCTCTCTCTCTCTCTCTCTCTGAAAGGTTAACATGGGCAGTAAGATTCAGGTCATATGAGCAATTCCTCCTAATAAGAGAGGAGATAAATTATGAAGCGTGGAAAATGACACATTTCCTGCATGACTTAGAGAGAGAGGGAGAGAGAGAGTTTATGTACGTTCTCGACTGAAACCTTCTCAAGATTATTTAGGTTGTCAGGACATGATCCTGAACACCACTAATCCCTGATCCCTAAAACACTAAAGACCTCATAACAGTCCTTCACGTTCTGTTCTCTCTCTCTCTCTCTCTCTCTCCCAGTCAACACCTAGCACCCTCTCCTTCACCGTAGCAACTTAAACACTTGGTCTGGATATCTTAGCTGAGAGAATGTTGCAATTACACACATCTACCCAAAGAATCGATACGGCACAAAGCGCCTCTTCTGTAAGCAAACACATTTATACCTCTGACAATGCCTCCTGATTGCTCCTTCTCTAACCCCCACCCCCCCCATCCGGCCTAATTTAGCCCCATTTACACCGAGAGAGAGAGAGAGAGAGAGAGCACAGACACACAGATAGACACACTGATTTATTCTCCATCGTTTCGTGTATGTTTGGTACAGTAGGTGTTGTAACGGGGAAGACTGTGCATTGAACTGAATCGAAATGGACCGAGTGACTGTAAAATTCCGGCATCGACTACATTTCCACGATTAATAGCCCAAAGCGGGAGAGGTCTCGCCAGGGGCGATTCTGAGTCTCGAATCCTATTTTAAACCAATCACATACGACCAGGGGGCACCTGTGGAGTAGTCGGTTAGACAACCGTAACAGTTTACATTGTAACATTAGTACAGGTAAATGTCTCCGTGGAAACGTTACATTGTATACAACTGTATAAAGCGTTGGTGTAAAATTTTAACTTCGCTCTTAACCAAGGCCTCTGAAGTCTCCAATGAGACAGACCAGCAGACAAAGAGAAAATGTTGGCGATACCATATTTTAGAATCCCTCTCATAAATGTGATATGAGAAATGACAGCACACGCCGTAGAATTGTCAGAGACCATTACATCACCGCCAGTCTGCCTACAGGGCACGTGTAAAACTACAATGACCATAATCATTTCATCAAGTG
>NC_044502.1:4192500-4197500 GCF_902362185.1 Chanos chanos | reverse complement strand
TCATGGCTCTTATATTTCACTCCAGTTTCTTTGGGCTTTAAACAGCTGTTTTTAGATCAGCTTTCACATTTCCTTCTCCAAATGCGAACTATCATGACCTTTCCTCTCCTAACGTCAGCCGTTGTGATTTTTACTGATCTCAGATCAGTAGTGGGAGGTATAATGAGTCTGTTCTTTTCAGCAAACATCGAGAGTTTTTGAGAATAAAGCTGACAGTTAGGTTTTGCAGTCCTTCCACACACACACACACACACACACACACACACACTCTCTCTCTCCCTCACAGACACACAGGAACGCTGCGATAATGATGGTTGTCAGGTGTTGATATGACGGCGAAAGGTTAATCGAATCACTCCCTCGTAGCTCTGTTGGGTATCCCACGGCAACAGAATCCTCATCGTCATGAGCAACACTGTGCTGTGAATTTCAAAAACTGAAGGCATCTCACCTGACTTTAATTAGGCTACAGGAGACAGGAGTGTCGATACAGAAGTTACAGATGGGGTATGAATGTGAGTGTGTGTGTGTGTGTGAGAGAGAGAGAGAGAGAGAGGTATGATCATAATGGTCTCACTCTACAATTCTCAGTTCACAACTCAGAATTCGAATGGCTTTTAGGGAGAGACGGAGAAAAGGACAGAGAGAAAGAAATTTGTCAGATCATTCTCTTTTCATTATATATCGATTTCATTATCATTAGTCTTTTTTTTCACTTTCTCTCTCAGTTTAACCTGGTCATTTGTTTTTACCCTTCCTCATCTTCTTCCTTAAAACATCACACGTGAATATTAATAGCATCTCTCACTATAGATTTATGGAACTATATACTGCTTTGGCAAAATGCCACCCTTGCAGCGCATGTCAATAAATCATTACTGGACATTTGAGAGAGAGAGAGAGAGAGAGAGAGAAAGAGAGAGAGAGAAGGACAGAGAAAAAGGCAGAGAGAGGGTCAACAGGGTCAAATTTCTGGAAAAGTCTATTAACGCCCTTCGTGTCATATCTGCTATGATTAATAACTCGGCCTTCATCTGCCTAAATAGGTGCAAGTGGCATGTGAGAAATACATGCTTTATGTTTCAGTCGATAATTTCATCAAACCTAGATTACAAAAAAAAAAAAAAAAAAAAAGAAATCTCATTACGGAATGACCAGGATTCCATTACGTGGCATTCCGTTCCTTTCCGTGCTATCCCGTTCCGACCTGATCGCGCAGCGGCGGGAGAGAGCATACGGAGGAGAAAACTGTCGCTCTCTACCCGGATTTGCCCACTGGATTTCTCTCTCCCCTAGTCTACCACTGGTTCATTTACACTTTACTATGAGACCGCAATGCAGTTTTGACTGTGAATATGTCTTGAATAGTGACGGCTTAACTCCCACCTGCTTAATTAAGATCCATCCCACTGTTTGGCATGGTTACCACAGAAACCGTGTTTCTGCCTGTGGGCTCTTGTTGGAGTGTGTGTGTGTGTGTGTGTGTGTGTGTGTGTGTCTGTGTGTGTGTGAGTGGGTAGGTAAGAGGTTAGGTGTGTAGGTTCAGCAATTGACAAAGTTATTTTATTCCAAATGATTCATAACTGTTTATATAAATCCACATAATGAAGCTATAACATTGCTGACAGGGTGTGAGTGGATTTAGTATGTTTTTAGGATTGTTCCACCTGCTCACACAGTCCTGGCAGTTAGTTTTGATGTAGCCTGCATGACTAGACTATCGAGATTATTACTAATGCGTTGACTTAGCGTACCCCATTCATTTTCAGTGTTTAAATCGATTTCCGCAGCTGCCTCCGCATGAAGAGGAATGTAATCTCGACACAGCACTATCGAAACTTTCATCTTACTGCCACGCCATCCGTTTCTCATCTATTAATCCCTCTCTCTCTCTCTCTCTGTCTCTCTCCTCTTATCATGAAGTATTTTCAGCAGAAAGAGGCTACCCCCATACTCAAGAAAAAAAAAAAAAAAATCTTTTGAATTTTTTTTTTAACCACTTTGTTAAGTGTGTCTATTAACTATGTATTCACACGTTTTCCCCGGTGACAACGAGAAGAGGAGGATGGGTTCCACCCTCTGAGTCGAGGTTCACCTGCCCGTCTTAGCCATAGGCAGTCGTTCTTCGCCTCTGTCACATTAAGCTTTTATCTAACAGCCTGTAAAACTGCCTCCTTACAATGTGTCTAATGTAAGAAGCGCCATATAAATTGAATTTAAATGAATATGAATTCTAGCGACTACCAGTAAGTTATTGTAATTGGCAATGTAATTTCTAGGCATCTTATTGCATTATTGCATTTGAAGTATAACTATTGATTTTGGCACTGAAACATGGCCGTTATATCCCCGTTTTCCTCTACTTATTTATGTATCTGTGCCTTAAATATACATTTATCAGAGGTTTAATATGAAGTGAGTGGGGGGGGGGGGGGGTGGATTGTGCTATTTCGGAGTAAAGGCTTTTACAGCTGCAGATTCTGGGCTCGCGGAAGCTTCCGTTGGGCCTTCCCATGACATCAGTTTCGATTCATTTTTCATGGCTTTAATTTTAATTTTTTTTTTACTTCTTCTCCTTCTTCTTTTTCTTCTTCTTCTTTCTGTCTCGCCTTACTTTTCGGTGCCCCCCCCCCCCCCCCCCCCCCCCTTCCTCGGCAAGGCTGCACTTCGCTGTGTGGGTTGCATAATCTGTCATGTGAAACAAAGCAAGCAGTTAGAACTCATTAGCTCCTCTTGCTATGTGTTTTACTCCCTTGATTCCTGTCCTGGAATAAAGTCGCGTATTTTCGCTCGCGCGTGTGAAAACTCGTGCGCCTACGATTGTTACAAACCACCTGGTTTTAGCAACACAGATTATCTACTCTGTGAGAAAGAGTTTAGCCTGAAAGTATGTGTTTTACATTTGATGGCATCTCTCCCTGTCTGCCTCTCTCTCTCTCTCTCTCTCTCTCTCTCTCTCTCTTTCTCACTCCCCTACAATCTCCTGATTATGGCTGCGGTATGTACTCGATGACTTAATGCGTTTTTAACGTGCCAATGAGTCACAGACTCTCCACGGGAATCAAAATTCAATCCCACTGGTGCATTGAATCTGTCCTCCAGCAAAATAAAAAATAAAAAATTCCCCGCTAATTACGCTCATCACACTGCTCTCACATAACAATCGCGTTTTACTGTCACCCTAACGATTAAACGTCCCCATAGATACTGCCTGTCGTAGAGGCATAGCCATACCATCTTCCACATTGCGAACTGTCATATCAAAAGGGAAACGCTGGCAGTTTTGAAATGTATATTCGTTACAAATTCGAGGAGGTTGTTCAGGTTCATTTCAACCTTGGAGTTATTAAGCACAAGTGCACAGCATGTTCGTTCAAACCTAATTACTTTCATCGTAATTTGCAGTTTTATTGGTCATTGATAATCAGCCTTCTGAAAGACAAAGCTGCTTTGTTTTTGTTGCTTAGCAATGGTAGGTACAAGGAAACCTGACAGCTCACGTATCTCTATAAGATTGAGATTATCCTTGCTAATCCACGGGCAGTGCATCTGTGTTATGCGCGTCTGGCGTCAGATCGTTAGCAGAAGGCTACCGGTGTTTGTTCTTCTACGTTTGTTCTTCTTTCTTCTTTTTTACGCTACTAAAACAAAACGAACATCAACAACCCAAGAGAATTCCCACCGGTGTCGGTGACCTTGAAACTTAAGGCAAACATTCTTCTACATTCAAAATTACACTGTGGAAAGGAGCTCAATGTTTTGGCTGATTCCTTCATCATGGGAAAACGAGAGTAACCCTCAGGCAGTTCACTGATAAATTAGCTCATACATTAACCTGTAAATTAACCTATAAATTAACTTACACGTTTGTTGTGTAAAAAGTAAGCTGTTTGGTAGCGAATACTCTTGTTTACTCCTGATGAAGGACGTCAGCTGAAACTGTAGGCCCCCTTTCTAACGTGTACTTTGACTAAAAAAAACGAACAAGGTCAAGTCTGACTGTGGCCCTTTCTGAATATTTTGAACTCGTTCTTTACACAGGCCGTAACTGATATTGTGTACCTTTTTGTTAAATAGTTTTAAATAGTAATGATTTACCCATGTCTTTGATCTTTCGTCTTTGAAACTCATGTAGGGGTGGAGGTGTATTCAGGAGCATAAGACCCGCATGACAGCAAAATGTGACAGAAATGTGCCAGAAATGATTCTATGTATAAACGTCGGACAGAGGTTTCATAAACATCAGGTTTCTATCGGAGTACATCATCCAGGCGACGATGTGTCAGGATACTGCGCCAATGAGCAAACGGCCTGATATTAACGCCTGCCCGCTGGATTTTCAGGCATTGCGTAGACGTCTTAAAGATATCGGCGGAGCGTCAGGTGGTGTAACCCAGTCACCGCGTGAAGCAGTGATTCTAATCACAGTAGCATGCATACTGTAGTTTCGTGTAGTTTCACTATTGTCTCATTTTGAGACATCACACATAACCGTAACGTCTGGACTCGCGTGTATGCTGCTCAGCGCCCGCTGCTCTGTAAACTTCAGCTCTAGCCTTGCTCCAGGTCTCCTATTTCAGCTAATTAAAGGCTCGATGGTTACCTGATGAGTCGAATCGAGTGCGTTCGAGTCGAGAGCAGAACTAAAAAGTGTGAGTACGTACGTCTCCGGAAGCAGTGCCGAGCAGCACAGTTTGAGGCAGCGCCATGCACTGAGAAATGAATGATTAATAGACGTATCTCTTTATGATCTTACTCGTGGCATTAGCATTAATACAGATGAGTTGCAGACACTTTTTAAAGTTTCTAAGCGCTTTCCTTTGACGGAGTATGTGACTTTTCTTTCTTCTTTTTTTTTTTTTTTTTTCCAAATCTGTCTCATTCGTTTCTACTTAGCCACAGCACGAAGTGGTTTTTTTTTCCTCTCTCTGTCTCTCTCTCCGTCTCTCTCTCTCTCTCTCTCTCCCTCATTAACAGCTAACAGCTCAGAGGTTGATTAA
>NC_044502.1:4180000-4187500 GCF_902362185.1 Chanos chanos | reverse complement strand
GTGTCGTTTTGATTGCTTTATTTTTAATATTTTAGGTTTCACATTATTGAAACCAAATTCAGCCATAAACCACAATGTTGCATTGAATTATGATAGAACTTCCTCAAATATGCCCTTGGAATGAATGCCATGCAGCAGAGAGAGAGAGAGAGAGAGAGAGTCAGACAGTAAGTCAGAGAGCGCACAAGATATTATGTACTTGTGAGATATTGATATTTTGACCTTGATACACAAACATTTACAATAGCGTTAGTCGTTTTCTATCAGCTTGAATTGATTATCCAACAGTGCTGAGCTTCAGTGCTTTGAAAAGACTTACAGAGAGTAATAATCATTCGCAGAATGTTCCGGAGGAAATCTCCTGGACTCCAAAACAACAACAGCAGGAGGACATTATTAGGGCAGATATACTATGATTTATCATTTGAATGATAATCTATGCAGAGAATTAGCCTTGAGAGGGGTCTCTCTCTCACTCTCTAACTCTGTGTGTGTGTGTGTGTTCTCCTCATCTTAATCCAGCACAAGTTAATTTATCTCATCACAAGACAATTATACACCTGTAAAAAGTTGTTAAGATCACTGTTAGGATGCTGAAGGATGCCCAATCTCTTTTAGAGAGAACTCCAGAGGGAGGAAGACTCAACCCCAGGTAAAAACAGAAGGATGAATATGGACCCTCTGTAATAAGTATAATTATATATATATATATATATATATATATATATATATATATATATATATATATATAAAAAAAGAAATCTCTTTGCAAAAAGCTTTTTTTTTCATCTATCTCTTAATATATCTATCTTAATATATCTGCTCTTGTGGATAATAGCCTGGTCCACCGCCTGATTTCTCACTGGAGTCGGTTGTGTTGTTCTGCGTTGTGTGCAGGATTCCACATCAACCTACATGTCATTCAACATCCCAACACCACCACGACTCCATGTCCCACCCCACCTTTACTGCACCTTGCTGCTGGTCCACTGCATCCTTAACAGTTGTATTTATCGTTAATTGTATTTTAAATTTTACACTGTTTATATTTCGTGCTTTTTGCTCAGATGCTGTACTTTTTTTATCGCTGATATTTATATCTCTTATTTTACTGCGGATATTTTATGTTTATATTTTTCATATTTTTACTTTTTTTTCATTGTAAATACGTGTGAGTCTTAATATAAATGCACCGGTTGAAGTTGAACAACTGCAATATCGTTGCACTTGCACAATGACGATAAAGTTCTTCTTGAATTCTTCTTGAATTATAAAAGACAGAACTAGCTGACATTTTGAAACACAGTCAAAATGTTGATTTCTCATCCAAATCCAAAGAGTTTATCCTTTTTTTTCTTACAAAACCTGATAAAGGAAGGATATGCAGACAGTGCATCTGCAATGCATGTAAGATACACAAGAAGACTTAGAACCAGTAAAAACTAAGCACGCAGGTGGAAAAATCGTCACTGAGCCCAAGGAGAAAAAAAAGCCTGTTTTAAGTGAATGAATTACCCAATGCAACCAGGAGTAGAATGGAGGGGAACTGTGTTTCTTTTCTTATTTTTAAAACCAATCCGTGTTCTCTAAGATCTGAGGTTCTGAAGCTGAGCATGTGAATTTCAGTTGTGTATTTAATGAATGAGATAATAGGATAAATCATCATTTGTGCAGATAATGAAAATGATATATTGTGAGATATTTTACTTGACGTGTAGCAATGTTCATGAAGCAAACATCGCATCGGGGCATGTTTTCCTACCCTGATGAAGCTGCATTTTTGAGTGTGAGGGCATGCGTGCGTGTGTGTCTGTGGGTTTGTGAGTTGGTGTCTTGGTGTAGCACAGACAATAGATCATGTGGACTCTCGCTGAGTGTGCCAGGTGTTGTTTTTATAGCTCTCTGGACACACACACGCACACACTCACACACACACACACACGCACACACAGTAAGATAAAGGCTTATGTCAGACTATGGTAAAATCGGCTCTGGAGCCGTGCGAATGCTAGCAGGATTTCAGCAGCTCTGCGCACGCTCTTCTGTCTCCGCCAACGTTTTCAACAAACACGGTGACGAGACCTGCTGTTATTTTACATCATTTTCTATAGCAGCACACACTGAACAAATGTAGTTATTTAGCCCAGTAGTTTAGGTCGTTAATACCCAAATAATACGGTTGTAACATACTTGGTGTGTGTTATTACGTGTGTAATTACAATGTAATATATGTATACATTGTATACATTAGAACAATATACATTGTTCTAATTTCTGGTATTTAGTTTGTTGGTGTAACTGTTATACTATTGATATAATGTTTTTTACGTGTTTACACTGTACTGACATTTTATTACACATTAAGGTATTACAATGTAATTACTATTAAATACAGTAAAATTGCTGGTTACATATGCACTGTGCGTGTAGCAATGTCCATAATTTTAGTTAAAATCCAAAGGCAGAAATTTCAATGTGTCAGCACAAATGCTTGTCACTTTTTAGCTTGTCTTTGAGATATGTATATATATAGATATATATAGATATATGTATATGTTTCTATTCAACGTCCATTTGTTATTTAGCACCTCAAATGAATCAACTTAACTGATACAGCCTAAAACGCGTGGGACCGTTTTTTTCGTTCTTTTTTGCCGAGTCGTCCTTCAGTCTGGACCCACGCCCTGCTCCTGTTCATTGTGAAAGCCCCATAAAGACTGTTCTAGAAGCCTGCCAGCCGCACCCAAGATGTCAAAAGGTGGACAACCTGGTCGTAAAAGCTAATAGGGGTTCTGGGGAGGGGGCCGGGGGGGAGGGGGGGGCAATAAAAAAAGAAAGAGAGAGCAGAGCAAGACCTCTTCTGTGAGAGAGAGGGGGGGGGGGGGAGAGAGAGAGAGAGAAAGAAAGAGAGAGAGGGAGAGAGAGAGAGGCTTTTATTTGTCAGAATATCACCTCTGACGCAGTTATTGTGGGTCTCTAAAAAAAGAAAAAAGAGAGAAAAGGAAGAAAGGATAGAAAAAAAAAACGCTCTACTGAATGGTTACTCTGAAATGGATAATGTTTGCACTTGCTCCTGCGTGTGAGCGGTCGGCTGCCCTGGAGGTAGCTGGGACGTAATTGCACATTGCATACACTCTAACATCATGGGCACTGCTATTGTCTCTGCTGTTAAAAAAGAAAAAAAAAAGACTTTCTGTTTGTGTCAGTGGTGTGATAGGGATTTAACAGTAAAGATGTCTATTTATAAACACTGCTTGCTCTTAAGGAACTGTCTGGCTATGTGCTGCTTGGCAAACATAAATTGACACGTGTGTAATTAATGTCAAGTCTTTGCAGAGCAGGTGAGAAGCAGAAGAAAGAGAAAGTCTGACAACAGCAGGTGCAGGTTTAGAACTGAAAACTGAGAGAATGGAGGGGAAAAAAACTGTGTAAACAGGTGGATTACTGAGTTTTTACCTGGAAGAGTCTTCGTTTTCATGGAAACCAGTGTAAAACGTAGACTTTTCATCGCTGTAGCGTTTTCTTGATTATTGTTAATGTGTTTAATCACACGTCGGTAAGATACTCCTAACGCAGAAATGAGGCAATCATGAGCTGAACCAAAAGTCAGACATTCCAAAAAAAAAAGAGAGAGAGAGAATAAGAAAATTAAAAGAGCTATTTTTTATCTTGTTTTTAATCTGGTTTGGCTAAAATATCAGTCGTAAGAATAAGAATGAGAAAGAAATTTGTCAGGGTGATTATGTTGTATGTATTAAAAACCTTTGAGTCAATATGTAGACATTCAGTAAGAACTCAGGCATTTTGGTCTCACTCACCGTGTGCATTTTGAAAAAAAAAACAAAAACGAGACAATAGCGAAACAGAGCAAAAAAACCTCAAAAAACAGTTGTAGCAATAGCTAGGTTCCTGTAATGTTTTTGCGTGTCTATTGCATACCGGGACTGAGTCAAAAAAGTCTCTGAATGACTGGTATCTCGTCACTCGTACATGACTGCTTCATACAATGGTCTTTCCTACTCGAGTTCCAGCAACATTTGACTTAGAACACTTTGGAAATGATTTGCTCTGCGTAAAACAGCTCAGACGATAAAACCTGGAGAGGACAAATGCTGACGTGTGGCTAATTTGTACTGTACTTGTGTAATTGCAGCTCCTGGTTTCTGGCAGCGCCTGACACGGTTTCTAGAAAGCAATTTAGGGGTTGTGTGTGTGTGCGCGTGTGTGTGAAAGAGAGAGAGGGAGAGAAAGACAGATAATTCAAGGTCTCTCTCTCTCCCTCTCTCTCTCTCTCTCTCTCTCTCTTTTTCTCTTTCCTGTTCTTTCTCCCCTGCCCCCACGCGTCCTACATCTCGCCAAATGACTGGCTGCTATGACCTTGGTTCTGCAGTCTGCTGCAGTGTGTGTGTGTGTGTGTGTGTGTGTGTGTGTGTGAATATGTCCAACAGAAAGGGAGAGAAAAAACTCAGTCTCTTGGGTGCGTGTTTGTCCTCTGTACCTTCCACATCAACAGGAACACTGGGGTCATTTTCTTTTTGTATTTTTACATGCATACCACATCATCCTCTCCTCTCCTCTCCTCTCCTCTTATCACCTCTCTTCTCCTCTCCTCGTCTTTCCAAAAGCGTAATGTGTTTGTGCGTGCTTATGTGTGCTTTTGCTATGCAAAATATGTTTCACTTCTCACCACTGGTGGATATGCTTTTGCCTAGAGAACTCCTTTAAAGTCACTAAATATACCTTCACAGTACAAGTCTGCTAGCAGATAGGAAAGGTGTGTGTGTGGGTGTGAGTGTGGGTGTGTGTGTGTGTGTGTGTGTGTGTGAGAGAGAGAGAGAGAGAGAGAGAAATGAAGAGGGTTGCACAGTTTGAGATTGTTCATCCTCAACCTCTTTGCCCTTGTAATGTAGTATGAGACAAGCAGAGACAGAAAAGAAAGAATAAAGTGAGAGAGAGAGAGAGAGAGAGAGAGAGAGAGAGAGAGAAGATTGTCTTTCACGAGCACCTGAAATTGCGCAGTGCAGGGAAAGCTCCAGCCGTGAAGAAACCTGTAATTGAAGCAGAGATGAGACAGGAGGTGAATAATCCTACCTCCCAGAGAGAGAGAAAGAGAGAGAGAGAGAAGGACAAGGCTGAACTCTCCCCTTTTAGAGCGGTATATGCATTGTTGTACAATATTCTCAGAGAAGATATTTGAGACGTTACCACACTGTTTCATAACGTTTGTCAGAAATGATATTTTTCAGTTGGTTTCAAACTTGAGGTTATTCTTCCGTAAGCAGGATGGCTTTCTGTGCCTTTGTCTTGTTGTTTGTTGTTATTTTGATTTTTGTTTTTAGCTTTTTTTTTTCTACTGACATTGCTCTCCATTTTCAAAAAGACTAGAGATTACAGTTGGCTCAGGTGTTGAAGGTTTTTTTTTTTTATATATAGTAAATAAACTTGAAGCGTTAAACACTTGATGACTGAAACCTTTGGTTGATGTGTTTAAGTTCAGTTGAGACATATGTACTTTTAAATTAAAATAGTTTTATGATGTTTCCTTTTGTTGTTGTTGTTGTTGTTATTGTTGTTGTTACCTGACTTATTTAGGTGTGTGTGTGTGTGTGTGTGCGAGAGAGAGAGAGAGAGAGAGAGACAGAGATAGCCTCTGATCTCATTCCTTCAGTTTGGCTGCATGTCTGTCAAAGCCCCTCCAGAGATAGCGACACAAAAAAAAACAGCTTCCGGCTAAAGTTTCCAGGTAGCGCTGTCCTAACCCTGAGCCTGTACCTGAGCCTCTCACTCTGCTAAATGTATGCATCTCCTTCAGTGAACAAGAACCTTTTTCTTCATGTTCCCCAAGTCTGTTCCCAGATTCCAAGTATAGATAAATCAAGACACATAGAATGAGAAAAAGGTTTTGAAGTTGAAAAGTCACATCCTGCTGTTAAAACACAGTTTGCTTTGTTCCTGTAACTGTGGAAACATTTTTCTGCTCAGTCAGAGAAATACAGCAAAGCCCTGCGTCAGGAGTTTGAAAGAAGTTTTTTTTTAAGGATTATAGAAAAGAAAGAGAGAGAGAGAGAGAGAGAGAGAGGAAGAGGGAGAGAGGTGAAAAGTTTTCACAGGAAGTTATCTTCATTCCACAACAGGCTCTGATGGAAAAGCTTTAATGTTTTATTGTCTCAGCACGTCGTATCACGGCCACCCACCAACAGACAGATTCTGTCGGCTCTGTGTCTGCGTCTCACCGCTCGTATGATCGTGTCTATCTCCATGTGTCGCCCTGTCAGAAAATTCAAAATTGGGTACGAAGTGAGTAACGCAGCTCTCTCTCTCTCTCTCTCTGTCCCTCTCTCTCTCTCTCTCTACCTCTCTCTCTCATTCCCTCTCTCACTCTCTCTCTCTCATTCTCTCTCTCTCACTCTCTCTCTCTCTGTCCCTCTCTCTCTCTTTCTCTCTCTCTCTCTCTCTCTCTCTCTGTCCCTCTCTCTCTCTCTCTCTCTCCGTGTTTGTTTTTGTGGCTGCGTCACCTCACGCCTGCGATGCAGCCGAGCTTCTTCCTGTAGGTTTGAATCGGTCGCAGGACAAAATGTCTCTTGCTGTTATTGTTTTGTTTTTTCTTTCTGAAAGAACAAAATGTGTTTACTCGCAGTGTTTCTTTCCCACCCTCGCTCTCCGTCCCGGTAATCTGTACTCATCTCTGGCCTCTAAACTCACGCCGCTCAGAAAAATGCATCAGTCAATTTTTTTCAATCAGCTCCTCAGTCGAGCTGTCTGACTCCTTTTGTGTCATAATGAATTCTCATCAGATGAAGAGGAGGCGCGGAGGAAGAGCAAAGGTGGACAGAGTGAAGAGAGAGCGAGAGAGAGAGAGGGAGGGAGGGAGAGAAAGAATGAGAGAGAGAGGGAGAGAGAGAGAGAGAGAGAGAGAGGGAGGGAGGGAGAGGGAGAGAGAGAGAGAGAGAGAAAGGGTGGGAGGGAGGAAGGGAGAGAGAGAGAGCAGGAGAGAGAGAGAGAGGGTGAGTAGAATGTGTAACGGTTGAGTACATGCTCACACACACACACACACACACACTCATTCCCGGACATTCACAGCCATACACACACACACACACACAGAGGACACAGTGCACTGCTAGGTCGAAGAGTGACTGGATAGCAGGATGACCTGACGCCAGCAGTTTTGCCACGAAGACAAAAAATAATCAATAATTCAGAAATGATTTATCGACATGCCCCTCAGAGTCCAGTGCTACCCAAGCACAATCAAATCCATATCTATACCTATAGGGCCCGGTGCTATGACTATGTACATAAAGTATTTGGAGGAAAAATAAGTTATTTGAAGTATTAGTTAGATACTGCATCTGTGTAGGTACATAAAGGTAATATTTCTGGCAGTAATATTATCTCAGCCCCCCCTCTCCAAGACTATGTGCTTTCCACATCCAGCTGTGTTTATGCAGCTGTCAGGAGGAGGCTGACATGGGCCAGACTGTAGCCCCCTCCTGGTGG
>NC_044502.1:4165000-4175000 GCF_902362185.1 Chanos chanos | reverse complement strand
GATCCAGATATTTACTGTGTGGTATTTGAAGATGGAGTTTTGTTGTTTTTGTTGTTGTTGTTGTTGTTGTTGTTGCTCTTGTTTTTGTTTTTGGGTTTTTTTTTTCTTTTGCTTTGTTTTGCTTCCTCAAAAAAGTAATTTGTAATCTGTTGTTTTTTATCTCCCCAGCCCTATCTAAAGCACCAACTAATCAATCAAATATTGATGTTCTCAAATGCTTTTTCGTTTATTTTGTTTAAACACATATCGAATACTGTTTAAAATGGTATTACAAGAAATGACTTAATGAGATATTTGAAATCAATGGAAACAAAGCGTTTCTGCCAAGACTATTTCAATGAGTGCCCACGTCTCTGGACTGCCAACGAGACTTTCATGTTCAAAGTGACAGTCAAATCTAAATATACCGCTGTGTTGTCTGTCAGGGCTTGTACAATTAACGTAATTATTTAGAATGAAGTTTTGAGAGGAGAATGTTCAGACAGTCTTTCAAAGCCCTTGTAAAAAAAAAAAAAAAAAAAAAAAGCCGTTAATTACCTTGCTTGTCTGCATCTGTTCTTCTCAGTGAGCCCACCCTCTGCCAATGACCTCCTCTTTCGAACCCACCTCCACCCCCACTCTGAAATCCACCTCCCGCCCACACCTTCTTCTCTTACCCACCTTCTCTCCACCCTGAGAACCACCTCCCTCTCATGACCTCCTCTCTCAAACTCACTCCTTTCCCCCTGACCTCCTACACTGCCTGGCCAAAAAAAAAGTTGCCATTTGGATTTGGAGCCTCTGGAGGCAGGGTTATGATCTGGGGTTGGAGTCTCTGGAGGCAGGGTTATGATCTGGGGTTGGAGCCTCTGGAGGCAGTGTTGTGATCTGGGGCTGCTTTCGTTGGTCAGGTCTAGGCTCAGTAACGTTATGTGGCAATAAAATGAAGTCAGCTGAGAACCTGAATGCACTGAATGACCAAGTTGTCCCATCGATGGATTTTTTCTTCCCTGATGGCACGGGCATATTCCAGAATGACACTGCCAAGATTCACCCGGCTCAGATTGTGAAAGAGTGGTTCAGGGAGCAGGAGGGATCATTCTGACACATGTATTGGCCACCACAGAGTCCCGACCTTAACCCCACTGAAAGTCTTTGGGATGTGCTGGGGAAGACTTTTACGGCGCGGTTCAACTCGTCAACGAGATCTCGGCCAAAAGTTAACGCAGGTCTGGACGGAAATAAATGTTGTGGCGTCGCATAAGGTTGTCGAAACAATTCCATGGCGACTGCACGCAGTCATCATACCTAAGGCGGTCCGGTGACACATTAGAGCGTGTGACTTTTTTTTCTTTTTTTTGGCCAGGCCGTGTATTTCAAACTCACTTCCTCTCTGAAACTCACCCTCTTTCCACTCTTAATCCCAGCCCTCCCTTTATGACCTCCAATGTCAAACCTGCCTCCTCCTCCTCCTCCTCCTCAAGATATCCTCTCTTAAATTCATTTCCTCCTCACTGGAAATTTCACCTCCTTCTTCCTCTTAGAGCCATCTCCCCTCCTCTCTTAAGTTCACCTCCTCATTAAACCCTCTCCCAAGCCCACCTCCTCCTCATGACCTATTCTCTCCTGAACACTGTTACTGTTTTGATGTCAAGATGGGGGTAACGTATCAGATTCGAGCTACATCCAAGTCAAAAACTGTCCCCAGGCACATACATAAATATCCATACATCCACCTGTTAAATATAAATATGTAAGTGCATACGTAGATATAAATATATCCATATATTTAAATTTAGATGTTAAAAAAAAGCAGTTGAAATTCAATAGCGTACGTTTTCCTTTTTAAATGTAACCAAAAGACATTACAGTAAACTAGACTACACTAGACACTACACTAAATTACACTCAAGTGTTTGCGCTAGACTGAATTACACTAGACACTACATTAAATCACATTCAAGTGTTTACACTAGACTCAGACACACAGTTAAAGGATATGCCCTGTCCAGCGGCTTATGACGACCGTCCTCAGAGACTAAACCAAAGAAATGAATGCGTTTGATCTTCACCTCTCTGTGTGAGACACTGTAAATGACTTTGCGTTGAGACAGACTCAGTGCGAGGTCATATAGTTAAACTAGAGCTGCATGCAAATTATAAGCCGCAAACGTAATGTGTTTTTCTAAGACGCTCTTTTAAATTTTTAAAAGACATTTCTAATAAAGCTTTTAAGATATTAATCAGAGTAAAACTGTTATAATACGTTTCCACTAAAAGTCATTTCACTAAAAGTGGTGTGTGTGTGTGTGTTTGTGTGTGTGTGTGTGTGTCTCTGTGTCCGTGTCTATGTGTCTGTGTGTTTTGCATATAACCTTTACAGTATATGCCTTTCCTTGTAAAAAAAAAAAAAAAAAAAAAGGGTGATTATATGGACACACTCTTTTAAGATTATGTATCATCTTGTCCAGATGTTCTCTGTTTGTAATAAGGGAAACAAGACCTGCGTGCGTATGTGCGTGCGTGCATATGTGCGTGTGTGTGTGTGTGTGTGTGTGTTTGTGCGTGTGTGTGTGTGTGTGCGTGTGTGTGTGTTCATGTGTGTGTGTGTACATACTGACCTTAAACAGCGAGTTATGAATTCATCTTAAAACGAGTTCCAGTCAAATCGTTTGTCTGCTCGTATGTCTTAATGAGTAATAACTGATGCTGGAGGAGCTAAATATCGTTTTGACCTTCAGAACTCCACGCAGTGACATCAGTCAGTGTGTCCCCAGGAAGGTCCACCCCCCCAAAACAAAGGGGGTCCTAAACGCCGACACAGTCAGTCGGGCCTTCTCTGAGACCCCCCCCCCCCCCAAAAAAAAATAATAATAATAAAAAACGATGGCTTTATGGTTTATGGATGTGAATTTGCATTCAGATGAGTATGTGACTGTTGTTTAATATTGGCACTTATCCTTGTGTGTCAGCCTGGATTTATGACTGCATAATAAATGTCCCTGTAGATTTGTAATATCTTGATACATACGTTCTCAAAGTGAGAGACAGCAAGAGAGAGCAAGAGAGAGGGAGAGAGAGTTAGAGAGAGGGAGAGAGAGTTAGAGAGAGGGAGAGGGAGAGGGAGAGGGAGAGGGAAAGGGAGAGAGTTAGAGAGAGAGAGAGGGAGAGGGAGAGAGAGTTAGAGAGAGGGAGAAGGAGAGAGAGTTAGAGAGAGGGAGAGGGAGAGGGAGAGGGAAAGGGAGAGAGTTAGAGAGAGGGAGAGGGAGAGGGAGAGGGAAAGGGAGAGAGTTAGAGAGAGAGAGAGGGAGAGGGAGAGGGAGAGGGAGAGGGAGAGGGATCCTGATGGGTGGGCTCCTCTGATTTTGTAGTCCTGCAGAGTATAGACACTGAATAAATGATTGGACTCGTCTAAAACAATTTTGAGTCATCCGAGAGAGAGAGAGAGAGACAGTGAGAGAAATAAAGAAAGAAAGGGAGGAAAGAACATGAATAAGGTGGAACTGGTGGTTGAAAACTGACATATGTAATGTGAAGATGTATCTCTCTATCGACAGTCACATACCATGTACGTGAATGGTAAACAAATTATATTTTTTTTTCTAGTTGAACACTAAGGAGACTTCCTCATTAATGTGAGATTTAAATCGAATTTACATGAGACGGAAAGAGAAAGAGAAAGAAAAAGCGAAGGGGGCTCATTTTCTTCTGGTCTTCAACCATCTCCAGACAAAGACTCGTATCTCTGATCTGTGAGCTGTACTGTACCTTTGATATTTACGCTAATGTTAGAAGTCCAAATTGTATGAAAGTGTTTTCTCCCTTGAAAGGAGCCCTGGGTTGTGAGGGAGAGGTGTGTGTGGGACGCGCGAGGCCGGCGCTGGAGTGTGTGATTACGCTAAATGAGCAGCAAGGAGGCTGTGTCTTCGCCGTAGGCCGCTATTGATTTTTTCATGTTTTACTTCAGAGGATCTAAAGCACTCACCAGCACAGAGGGAGAGTCATCAGACCAGAGAACGTTCAGACACACACACACACACACGTGCACACGCACACACACACACACACACACACACGCACGCTCATGAATACACACATATCCACACGCACACACACGCTCACGAATACGCACACACACGCTCACGAATACGCACACATCCACACACGCAGGAACACATATACTCACACACAGACACACGCACAAGTACACTCACGACCATGCACAC
Organism: Chanos chanos; assembly: GCF_902362185.1. Taxonomy (NCBI): domain Eukaryota; kingdom Metazoa; phylum Chordata; class Actinopteri; order Gonorynchiformes; family Chanidae; genus Chanos; species Chanos chanos. The sequence goes on along the minus strand of NC_044502.1, from coordinate 4,170,795 downwards.
ACGTGTGCGCACACACGCACACACGGACACGAACACACTCACACACACATACAAGCGAACACACACACACACACACACACACAGGCGGTGCGCGCATACAAAAGCCTGTGTCTCCGTGTGCCTTAAGGCAGACTGGAGCTGCTGACGGGCTGGTGAGGAGTCAGGCGTCCCTGCGTGTGAAGCTTCACTACTACTACTACAGGGTCGAGTTTACGTCCCAGCCGCCAGAGCAACTCGGAGAAAGGTTCACACAAAGCATCGCCCTCAGCTACATTCAGAAATGTGTGCCATTTCTTCAGCGTATTCGACTGTTTTCTTAAGCGTGCTGTTTTTTGTTTTTTTTTTAAACCACAGCAGAATTCACTGACATCCATATTTTAAAACTTTTAGCTTGTCTTCTCCCTCGCAGAGGGAGGTGCTTTTGAAGCCCAAATGTAGTCTTTGTGATTTGTTAACACTGTGTTGTGGCAGTGAGTTATACACTCCTATGTGTGTGTGTGTGTGTGCGCACGCGCACAGCGTGTGTGAGTGTTTGTGTGTGTGTGTGTGTGCGAGCATGTGTGCGTGTATGTGTTTTTGTGTGTGTGTGTGTGTGTGCGCGTGCGTGTATGTGTTTGTGTGTTTATGTGTGTGTGTGTGTGCAAGATAGATAGAGTGTGTGTGTGTGTGTGTGTGTGTGTGTGCGTGAGCATGTGTGTGAGTATGTGTGTGTGTGTGTGTGTGTGTGTGTGTGTGCGCGAGTGTGTGTGCGTGTATGTGTTTGCGTGTGTGTGTGTGCGCGCGAGCGTGTGTGTGTGTATGTACGTGTCGGTGTGCAAGACTGATAGAGAGCATTAGAAAGCTGTGTGTGTGCGTGCGTGTGTTTGTGTGTGTGTGTGTGCGCGCGAGCGTGTGTGCGTGTGTGTGTGTGTGTACGTGTCGGTGTGCGTGTGCAAGACTGATAGAGAGCATTAGAAAGCTGACTGATACCCAGCCACTTTGCTGACTCTGTTCTGTTGAGGTCTGAAAAGAATAGTAATAACCAGTATAGTATAGGTGTGAGGAGAATAGTAATAAACAGTGTAATATAGGTGTGAGGAGAATAGTAATAAACAGTGTAATATAGGTGTGAGGAGAATAGTAATAAACAGTGTAATATAGGTGTGAGGAGAACAGGAGTAAACAGTGTAATATAGGTGTAAGGAGAATAGTAATAAACAGTGTAATATAGGTGTGAGGAGAATAGTAATAAACAGTGTAATATAGGTGTGAGGAGAATAGTAATAAACAGTGTAATATAGGTGTGAGGAGAATAGTAATAAACAGTGTAATATAGGTGTGAGGAGAATAGTAATAAACAGTGTAATATAGGTGTGAGGAGAACAGGAGTAAACAGTGTAATATAGGTGTAAGGAGAATAGTAATAAACAGTGTAATATAGGTGTGAGGAGAATAGTAATAAACAGTGTAATATAGGTGTGAGGAGAATAGTAATAAACAGTGTAATATAGGTGTGAGGAGAATAGTAATAAACAGTGTAATATAGGTGTGAGGAGAACAGGAGTAAACAGTGTAATATAAGTGTGAGGAGAACAGGAGTAAACAGTGTAATATGGGTGTGAGGAGAACAGTAATAAACAGTGTAATATGGGTGTGAGGAGAACAGGAGTAAAGAGTGTAATATGGGTGTGAGGAGAACAGGAGTAAACAGTGTAACATAGGTGTGAGGAGAATAGGAGTAAACAGTGTAATATAGGTGTGAGGAGAACAGTAATAAACAGTGTAATATAGGTGTGAGGAGAATAGTAATAAACAGTGTAATATAGGTGTGAGGAGAACAGTAATAAACAGTGTAATATAGGTGTGAGGAGAACAGGAGTAAACAGTGTAATATAGGTGTGAGGAGAATAGTAATAAACAGTGTAATATAGGTGTGAGGAGAATAGTAATAAACAGTGTAATATAGGTGTGAGGAGAACAGGAGTAAACAGTGTAATATAAGTGTGAGGAGAACAGGAGTAAACAGTGTAATATGGGTGTGAGGAGAACAGTAATAAACAGTGTAATATAGGTGTGAGGAGAATAGGAGTAAACAATGTAATATAGGTGTGAGGAGAACAGGAGTAAACAGTGTAATATAGGTGTGAGGAGAATAGTAATAAACAGTGTAATGTAGGTGTGAGGAGAACAGGAGTAAACAGTGTAATATAAGTGTGAGGAGAACAGGAGTAAACAGTGTAACATAGGTGTGAGGAGAACAGGAGTAAACAGTGTAATATAGGTGTGAGGAGAACAGGAGTAAACAGTGTAATATAGGTGTGAGGAGAACAGTAATAAACAGTGTAATATAGGTGTGAGGAGAATAGTAATAAACAGTGTAATACAAGTGTGAGGAGAACAAGAGTAAACAGTGTAATATAGGTGTGAGGAGAACAGGAGTAAACAGTGTAATATAGGTGTGAGGAGAATAGGAGTAAACAGTGTAACATAGGTGTGAGGAGAATAGGAGTAAACAGTGTAATATAGGTGTGAGGAGAATAGTAATAAACAGTGTAATATAGGTGTGAGGAGAATAGTAATAAACAGTGTAATATAGGTGTGAGGAGAATAGGAGTAAACAGTGTAACATAGGTGTGAGGAGAACAGTAATAAACAGTGTAATATGGGTGTGAGGAGAACAGGAGTAAAGAGTGTAATATGGGTGTGAGGAGAACAGGAGTAAACAGTGTAACATAGGTGTGAGGAGAATAGTAATAAACAGTGTAATATAGGTGTGAGGAGAACAGTAATAAACAGTGTAATATAGGTGTGAGGAGAACAGGAGTAAACAGTGTAATATAGGTGTGAGGAGAATAGTAATAAACAGTGTAATATAGGTGTGAGGAGAATAGTAATAAACAGTGTAATATAGGTGTGAGGAGAACAGGAGTAAACAGTGTAATATAGGTGTGAGGAGAACAGTAAACAGTGTAATATAGGTGTGAGGAGAACAGGAGTAAACAGTGCAATATAGGTGTGAGGAGAATAGTAATAAACAGTGCAATATAGGTGTGAGGAGAACAGTAATAAACAGTGTAATATAGGTGTGAGGAGAATAGTAATAAACAGTGTAATATAGGTGTGAGGAGAATAGTAATAAACAGTGTAATGTAGGTGTGAGGAGAATAGTAATAGACAGTGTAATATACAGGAGTGATGTGTATAGTTCATGCCCTCACTGACAGGTGCCTGTGTTTATACCAGAGACATTTACAGTTGGAATTGAGAGAAAGAATAATAATCAATTTTTTTCTCAGACATTTTGTTCTGATAATATTACCGTATACTGTTAATACAAACAGGTAAACATGCACACACACACACACACAAACACATGTCATCGCACAAGTACCCATGCAATACTTACTACGTCAAAAAAAACACAGTTGAAGTAAAAACCTCCCCAAAAAGAGATGAAAAGAGAGAAAGAACAGTGGGATACGTCTGAAAGACTGAGTAAAACACTGGACAACAGTTTGGACAATGCTGACAGTCAGGATCTTTTTTCAGACACAGGTGAATTGAAATCACACACAGTTCTAGACGACCACAGCCCAATGTACAACTCTCCACTGGAAATTCCCTGCTTTCTTTACTAACAGGGGTTTGGACAGATAAGATAGAAAGACAGATAGATGCAGAAAGAGAGAAAGAAAGAGAGAGAGGGAGAGAGAAGAAAGTTCTGTATACTGCCATTGTATCGCAGGCATCTCTCTGTGCAGTGTTTTGTAAGTGTGAGTGGAACAGTGTGAGTGGAACAGAGAGTGGAACAGTGTGAGTGGAACAGTTTGAGTGGAACAGTGTGAGTGGAACAGCGTCCACGGTTCTTTAACGTCAAACAGCCCTACCGGTCCCTGAGTGTGCTCTTCATCTCCTGTGGATTTTACGACCTGCTCTGGTCCCGTTATTTCAATCTCTGGTTAATCTGGGAACGTCCTTGGTAACTGTGAAAGTGTAGTGTTGACATGACTGTTTAATCTGTACTTTCCCATAATTCCTGGGAGAGAAAACTTACTCACTCAGTCTGCAGAAACAGCTGTCTCTCTCAGTCACATGCCAACTCCACCAAACAGAGAGAGAGAGAGAGACAGAGAGAGAGAAAGAGAGAGAGAGAGAGAGAGAAAGAGAGAGAGAGACAGAGAGAGAGAGAAAGAGAGAGAGAGAGAGAGAGAGAGAGAGACAGAGAAAAAGAGGAAGTCCAAATTCAAAGGGAAAAAAAAGCGTCTCAAATTAAATATCTACCAAACGCTCTTACAGGAGCATCAGATAAAATAAAAAAAAACCTCTTTCATTTCCTCTGAGCATATCAAGCGCGTTAAAAACGATTTTATTTAAATTTATTCTCAAGTTTTGAACATGACATTAATCTTTCTTTCTCTAATCTCTTACCATCCTTCTCTTCCTCTCCCATTCCTCTGGATGTAGCACTTTATCCAATTATGCTTAGGTTCATGTGCACTCTCTCACACAACAAAAGATATGATTTATTAATTATACACTCCCTCAGTGACAGCAGCATTTAATACTGATATGTTTCATACTGGAGACTGTTTGAGTGAATGCAGATGTTATGTAGGATGAGAGACAATCAAAAGACCTTGCAGAGCAATAATGTGGCATTTAAAATTCATTGTACGAAAAAAATGCCTCAGGACAAATTCAGTGGTGCTTATAGCTGTGCAGAACAGCTTTAAAAAGAAAATGCAAACATGACACTGTCACACACACTCATACGAACACACACACACACACACACACACACAGATAGAGAAACATTTAGTCTCAAAGCTGCCAACAGTCCTTTGAAATGTGTCTGTGCATATTCCTGAATCTAATATCCTTCAAACATTCAAATTTAGAACAAAAACAAAAGAATAGAAAAAAAATCACATTATGTGAGTCAAATTTGAAGACTGTGAAATAATTCAGGATTAATGAAAAACTTTGCTCTGAGTCGGTCAAGAGTCAGTCCCCAGGGGCAACTTGACAAAACCTATTTGAGCACCACTCTCACTAACCTAATGGGACCATTTCAATAAGAAAATGGGCTGAGAAGTAAGAGCAGAAGAGGAGAGAGGGGGTAAGAAAGAAGGAGCTGATTTCAGAGTCTTTTTGGAGACTTTTTCTTTTTTTCTTTTGGAGTCCTCAAAGTGGAAATCTTGTCGTTTTCTTTTCTGTCAGCTTTGATAACATTACCTGGGACATTAGTTCAAGATCGATCTCATCTGCTCTATCATTCTCCATCTCTCTCTGTTTTTCTCCATCTCTCTCTGTTTTTCTCCATCTCTCTCTGTTTTTCTCCATCTCTCTCTCGTTCTCTCCATCTCCATCTCTAAATTCAGTATCAGAGCAGAGTCCACCTTTATGACTCTTCCTCCTTTTAGCTTTTTCTCCACAGTCCTTACAAACACTATTTCCACCCCTCCAATCTATATGTTATAACATCACACAATTCTTTCTTTCTCTCTTTCTTTCTTTCTCTCTTTCTTTCTGTCACACACATATAGGCACCCACACACACACATTGCACACATACTTATGTTCTGACATCACACAATTCTTTTTCTTTCTTTCTTTTTCTCTCTCTTTCTTTCTTGTGTGTGTGTGTATATATATATACACACACACGCATGCATGCTCTAACACATACACACACACACGCTCTACCCCATCAAATACACTTACACACATAGCTTCTGTCCCCCTGCAACAGATGACACACACACATTGCCTGTCTTATCTGAGTTTTACTGCCAGGATTATGTGATACCAGACTC
>NC_044502.1:4147500-4157500 GCF_902362185.1 Chanos chanos | reverse complement strand
GGGGGGCTGGTGCACCAGAGGGACATCCTAACACCCCCCCCCCCCCCACCCACAGTGCTGCGCAGAGGGTGTTCGGGACTGTCTTTTGTGCCAGCCGCTGTTCGCCTTTACACTGCCCCCTGCCGCCACCACCCCACACTCAACACCGTGTCCAACCGCCGAAAAAAATAAATAAATAAATAAATGATCATAGCGCACGTCGGAGATAGTTCACACCATGTTTCCTCGTCCGTCATGAGCACACTCTATATGTAATCATCTCGTAAGCATATTTGAACTGGTAACTTTATTGTACCTGAGCAATCACCACTCACATGCATTGTATTGCTGATAGATAATGCATGCGCATGCTCTTCACTCCGTCATACCGCCCACTGCACCTCATTTATGTTTCATATCACATGCTCTCTCTAGCTCTGCACTGCATGTACTTTTCAAATGCACGTGTACTGAACGGCGTGCGTCGTGTGGAGAACATACACAACGCATGTTCTTTTCATCCATTGTTGAGTATTGCAGACTACGCGTTCTGTTTCCCTGACGGATTTGACTGGCGCTGCTTGTCCAACACGTCCGCGCGCTACGCGACGCTTTCCCGGCTCTGCTGCGCGTAGGCCCGTAATCCCGGCCTAGCTGCACCGATTTCCAATACGTCGATTTCATTTCATTGTTTTCGGGACTTTTGTTTATTTTTCGTGTGTTGCTTGCTGCTGGAGTGATTGAGTCTCTCCTCTGGGGGGTTTGATCTTACCTTCTCTGGATTATCTCACCTTAAAGGTTCGGCGAGAACTGGGATTGCGCAACATTGTCAATTCCACAACGCCATGAAGGATGTGGAGAATCTTGAGGCTCAGTGGGGTTATTGAAAAGCCATTTGTTTTGTTCCGATGTAGACGGTTTATGTTATTATAGACGACTTATTTTACTTTGGGCTGCGGAGCCGGGCTGATGATGGCTCCCTCAATTCAGTAGTGTTATGAGTTGTACTTTAGTGGAGGGTTTTGTTTGTTTGTTTGTTTGTTTCCTTTGCATGTCTTTCCTGTCCTAATTTACTGATTTGTTTTGGGGATATTTTTTTTTTTGTTTTTGTGTTCTTTTTTTTTTTCCTCCTCCGGTTTGATAAAAAGCTGGATGGTCTATTTTTGTTCTGTGTCTTTCTTGAAAGTTTCTGTTCTCTCTCTCTCTCTCTCTCTCTCTCTCTCTCTCACCTCCATTTCCTCTCTCTTCACGTCACATCTATCCTCTGCGACATTGCAGCAGGGTCACAGTTTCCTCCTCGGGGGGGAATGTTTTCAATGTTGGACGCCGCACGCTGGGGAATGTTTTTATCGTCGCGCCACAAGCTGTGCTCTCACCTGCTGATGTTCATTTGCCCAGGTTCCATCTGACATTGACATCCATCGTCTCCAACACATGCTCTCTCTCTCCCTCTCTCTCTCTCCCTCTCTCTCTCTCCCTCTCTCCACCCCCCACCCACCCCTCCACCGACTGTTCATCCATTCTTCATTCTGAGACAGCATTGCAGTCTATAAAGCTACACACTCTGTGGATTTGTTTTCCTTTTCTTTTATGTTCGGTTTTAATGCTTTTGTGTTTGCTTTAATATCCTCCAGAAATAGAGGACAGCTTTGCAGAAGCACTGAAATGCTTTGTTTTTGTAGAATTGTAGAGAGAGTTAGCAATTCAGTTTCGTGAGAAAATTTGGTGAGGAAAGTTAACCAGTTTTTCTCGACCTCAACAACAAGAACAACACCCACGTACACACACACACACGCACACACACGCACACACACACTCTTGCACACACACAGACAGAGAGAGAGAGAGAGACAGACAGAGAGAGAAAACAAAAGACAGGGAGAAAGAGAGAGACAGAGGGACTAGGTGAGCTTTATGTCAGAACAGCATTGTAGGAAAAGTGGGAACCCTGTCTCAGCTGAGGGTTGGGAACATTCGATGTTGGCAAATGAGCATGAAATAGGGTTTTTGTTTTTGTTTTTTTTTTAATAGCAATATCGTATTGTTCTGAGATGTCAAACACTCAATTCACTAAAGCAAACCACAATGTAGCCGCAAACAAATAGCAGCAAACAATTTTCAAAGTCTTTTTACATCTTCACAGTTAGCGCGTAAGCAGGAAGTGTTTTGGCAGCTCTACAGGGGCTGTCTTTGAGGTTATTTTCTGAAGTGCTTTCTCCCAAGAGTGTCTGGAGATGCACTCTCTCTCTCTCTCTCTCTCTCTCTCTGTGTGTGTGTGTGTGTGTCTGTGTGTGTGTGTTTGTCAGTGTCTGAGCACTGCATTAGATGGCCTGTCTGGTGTTTTTGTGCGGAAAGGCTTTTTAATTGGAGGTTCTAATATTTCTCCCTGCTTGTTTCTCGCTGACTGCTGTGGCTGATTTTTTTTTCCTGTTTAAACAAAGGATTGCATTGCTGTTGTAGGTTTCAGTGACTGCCAGCTGTTCTCAGAACAGTGTTTGTTGGACACCTGATCCTCATCCTTTCCGGCCCACTTTTAGCTTGTTGGTTTGGCATTTTCGAGGGACACAAAGGCTTCTTTCACTGGAAAGGAAAAGAAAAAGATGGGATATGAACTAGAGAAGGGAAATGATCTATTCTACTGCCCAACTGCCCTCTCTAAAACACACACACACACTCACACTCATACTCACACTCACACACACACACACACACATACACATATGCACACACACACACACATATATACACACCTGCATGCACGCAAGTGCACACACACACACACACACACACACACACACACACACACATACCTGCTCATGCACACATGCACAAACACAGGCAAATAAACTGGGAGGTAAGAGTGAGAGTGTGTGTTCACCCAGGCTTCATTAACGACAGTGGAATAAAAGGTCTTTTTCACCCCGCGTGCACCTTTTGTGCACTGCAGTAAAAATTAGTACAAGCTCCTCTACCATTCACTTCTACCCGGGAGCATGGCATTCAGAGAGCGAGAGAGAGAGCATATAGGGCATGTCACACTGCTGATTACCCTTCTGTAACAGATGAACACATATGTTCGTGTGAATGCACATTTGAGAATGAGTGAAAGGTCTCGCTCTGCTGCCTCAGCGCTTTGTATTCCTGTAATTAAAGGTTAGTTAAACTTTCATGTTTGGTATATTTGATCACACTGAGAACAACCACAAATACCTTTCGTTGTTCACAAGGAAATGACAAAACCGTTTTTTTGTCTGTTTGTTTTTTTCTAGCAATGTGTTCTTGTCACTGTTTGTAGGATTTGATGCTCACCCAATGCAGTTTTGAATGATCGTGTTCACACAGAGGTTTATTTCATTACAAGGACTTACCGCCAGACAAAAGCATGTGATATTAAGGAATGAAATTCTATTAACAGATTTATACGGCTGAACACGTTAACTGCGCTTCAGTCCTTAGTCCGTGACCTCTTTGAGCCAATACCATTTAGATCTGTGTACAACAGAATTGTGGCTGACAGAGCTCCTGGTTTCCTTGTTGGTCCTGACTGTACAGACAGGACTGGTAATGTTGAGTAGGGGACATATCGTGTCAATTTTGCAAAGCCTTCTGAAGCATCTTTATCGCTGTTGTGCAAATAATAAAACATTAAACAAAATGCAAAGCATTGGCAGTGCTGTGATGTGTGTAGAACAGCCGTGCTTATGTTCAAGGTTAGATATGTGTGTGTGTGTGTGTGCGTGTGTGTGTGTGTGTGTGTGTGTGTGTGCGTGTGCGGGGTGGGGGGGGGGGGGTGACTAAGGTAATATTTCATTGCAATACCAAATACCTTTGTCCTCAAGACAGGTAAAATTGCATGAATTGAGCCTTTCTTTCTTTTTCTTTCTTTCTTTCTGTTTTTATTTCTTTCTTTCCTTCTTTTTTCTTTGTTCTCGCTGACTCCCCCTCTCTCTCCATTTCTACCTCCCTCTCTCTCTCTCTCTCTCTCTCTCTCTCTCTCTCTCAGGCAATATGGTCGTTAGGAGTTTATGCCTCCTGGCGGCAGGCATTGTTGGAAGTCTTGCTGTGTCAGGACTTAAAAGTTTAGAAGGTGGATGTATTGATCTCAGCGGCTGTGTGGGGGTTTATACTAATGCTGTAATCTGTTTCTTCCAGAGCGTGTGCGTGTGTATGCACACTTACTCTCACTCTCTCTCTCTCTCTCTCTCTCTCTCCCTTCCTCTTTCCGCACACACGCACACACATACACACATACACACATGCAGTCTCGACATGTCTGCCCTTGAATAAAAACACAGCTACTCCATTGTCCACACTTTTACTGAACTGTGCAGCAGAGTCAGATTGGTAAAACACTCACACGTTCACCTGAGCTGAACCTTTCTACTGAAACACTGCGCTGAGCTGAAGTTGGGAGAAATTGCTTGGGGTTGGGGTCATTGGTTATGACTTTGGAATTTCCAATTTTTTGTATGTGGTTGACGTAAAAATTCCCCTTGCACTGCTATGATTTAACTCACAGACACCACTTCTGAATTTTCCACCGACTTCTTACTTTCTACCGTAAGCTGGTGTTCTCCTGCACTTCCAGCTTGTACTCAGCATTCCACCACCTTGACCTCACAATCAAACAAGGCCCCTTTGATCGCACACGACTCCAAATCAATGCCTTTGTACCTCCTGACCTCCTCTTCAAACACATCTCCTCCTCCTCCTCCTCCTCCTCCTCCTCCTCGATTCAGGATCAATCTTTTTGTCCCCGCCACAATTTGTAAGAAGTGCAGTAATGCCCTGTCCACTCCACCCATCTTTCGAACACTCATCACCTAACATTGTTGATTTTAACTTAAGTGTCCTGTTTTTTTTTCTCTCTGTCTCTCTCTCTCTCTCTCTCTCGCTTTCTCTCTCTCTGCAGATTCCAGTGCTGCCAAAAAGAAAAGGAGAGAAGTCAGAACGGGAGCGACTGATGCCTTAGGCAGTTCTTAAACAGCCCGAGGAAACTTCTAGAAACCACGTGGCAGATTCAGAACGCAGACAAAAAAAAGATTCGTGGGACACAGAGTAATTATGTAAAACTCAGCAGTTCACCTCCTGAACGGATGAAGGACCTCATCGTTAATCCTTAACAAATCATTGTTTGTGAATGAAGGGTCGAGAAGACAGACTGTAGAATATCGACAAGCAGGCAAGTTAAGTCGGACTGAGAGCGTACAGCAAAGGTGACACTATATCAACAGACAGAGCGACCCCCTCTGAGAGCCCCCATCTAAACATGTCACAACAGCTGTGACCCCACAGAAGTGCCGAGGTGTTCGAGAACTGGCCGGAAAAAAAAGAATGGAGATAAGGCACGAAGATGGCTGAAGTTCACTAAACTGAGACCAAGTCTTTAAGCTTTGGCAGATAGGACCAGATGCAGCTCCCTAAGGATGCGTACCTGTAAACTTACGAGACTTTACAGTTTTGATCTCTGAGAGACAACAAAGCTGACTCATAGGTGAAACGTTGCACCACTAGTAGTGGTGGCAGTAGTAGTGGTAGTAGTAGTAGTTATAGGTGATGCATCAGGCTAGACTTTACCAATGTGAATCATTGATAAAGACCAATGTAAGTAGATTCTTCGTTGTCTGTGGCAATGCCTGTGTTACGTAAACATGTCTGATATGTTTTAAACATGTCGCACGTGGTCAGAGCACTTGACTGGTCAGGGCAAGCTAATCTGATTGTTGCCTGTGAACTGAAACAGAGTAATGCCTGCAATTGCAAAAGCATATGAATGAACTCTGAGAGGAGTAAATCTTTGTAACTGGCGCAATGCCCTCTGAGAGATCTTTGCGCGTGATTGGGCCGGACAGGAGTTGAGCACCTCTGATTGTCCAGGGAACGGGTGATCGGAGCGATGCCCTCGAAGGTGTCGTGCCTATACCTGCTGACGGTGGTCTGTTGGGCCAGTGCCCTGTGGTACCTTAGCGGTTCTCGACCTTCGACCTCCTACGTGGGCCAAATCGCCATCCCCATCCGCAAGGTACCGCCCAAACTGGCCAAGAATGCCACCCTCAGCAACATCCGGACGCGCTCCCTCAACCCGCACAACTTCCGGTACCTCATCAACGAGCCGGCCAAGTGTAAAGGATTCGACCCATTCCTGGTTATCCTCATCAGCACCACCCACAAGGAGTTCGACGCCCGGCAAGCCATCCGCGAGACCTGGGGCGACGAGAGCGCGTTCAGCGACACGCGTATCGTTACGCTTTTCCTGCTGGGCCAGAACCTGGACCCGGTTCTCAACCAGATGGTTAAGCAGGAGAGCCAGATCTTCCACGACATCGTGGTCGAGGACTTTGTGGACTCCTACCACAACCTCACCCTGAAGACCCTGATGGGTATGCGATGGGTGGCCTCCTTCTGTCCCAAGGCGCATTACGTCATGAAGACGGACAGCGACATCTACGTCAACATGGACAACCTCATCTTCAACTTGCTCAAGCCCAGCACCAAACCGAGACGCCGATACTTCACCGGCTACGTCATCAACGGGGGGCCCATCCGAGACATGAGGAGCAAATGGTACATGCCCCGGGACCTTTACCCGGAGAGCAAGTACCCCCCCTTCTGCTCGGGCACGGGGTACGTGTTTTCGGCCGACGTGGCCGAGCTCATATACAACACGTCCCTCCACACGAGACTGCTGCACCTGGAGGACGTCTACGTGGGCTTGTGCTTGCGCAAGTTAGGCATCCATCCCTTTCAGAACAGCGGTTTCAACCACTGGAAAATGGCGTACAGCCTATGCCGGTATCGCAGGGTGGTGACCGTGCACCAGATCTCCCCGGAAGAGATGCACCGGATCTGGAACGACATGTCGAGCAAGAAACACCTCAAATGCTAGCGTCCTGAGACAACAACTTCAAATGCTAGCGTTCTGAGACAATAACCTAAAATGCTAGCGATTTGCTGACCTATAATTAGCTATTAGGGTCTTATAGCCTATATCTGAGGGTGAAGGGTTTGCTTTTCAGGGATGCTGTGGTGTTAGCAGAATGTCGAAACTCATTGTGGAGGTTTGATTTTTCTCTCTGAAAACTTTCGAGGACACGAGACATGAACATACTCTCACAGCAAGTATAGGCATATATCCCTCCAAGTCTCACACTACACAGAAGGTGCCATGTCAACACACGCTAGTCTACTAGTTCTCTCTGAACCAGTTTAAGCTATGAATTTATGCAAATTGTTAAGGTGGTTTAATTTTCCCCAACTGGTCATACACAAAGTTTAACAAAACTACACTACACTACATTACATTCTTACAAACTACATTCTTCTGAGGAAATGAAGGAAAACACTTCCAAGAAGAATTTCACAACCAGGTCAGATTGCAGTATATATATATATATATATATCTACTCAATGCTATAAAGCACAATTACTGTTCTCTAAGGCTTTGTACAGTATATGGAGCACGCACACCAGAATGCAAAGGCATTCATTCAATGATGGACTTTACAGATAAGTAGTTCTAGGTAAAAAAAACAAAACAAAAAAAAAATGTTAAAGTAGTGGTCAAACATCTGCTCTAGTGTCCAGGATACACACACACACACACACACACACACACAAACACACTTCTTGTCTCTGGGGTTTTTTTTCCACCGAGCGTTATCACATATGGAGCTTGGCTGGGCACTGTGAAACGCACAGCTAATTAAGAGACAAACCATGGCCCACAGATGAGGATGGCTCCAATTAGCTAGGCTTGTACAATCTGCGAGCAGGCCTGTTACTCTCCAGACCAGAACTGATGGCCAACATAAAGTAACATTTGTGCTTTTATTAATAAATTCTTCGTTAGATGTGTTTCAACAGGACTTCTTTTGAGGATTAAAAATTTCCAGTAGATTAACGATCTCCGGGCTCATGTGCCATGCTTTGATGTGGAAACACACACACACACACGTTCCACACAAGCAAGACATTTCTCACTCAGAAAGAGGACTTTTAAAGTTACTGCATTGATTCCATTCTTTTCGCAAGAATAAAATCAGTTGACCCTCAAAAACTCTGTATGTGTGTGGTGTGGTGTGTGGGTGTGTGCGTGTGTGTGTGTGTGGTGTGTGTGTGTGTGTGTGTATTTGTCTACTTGTGAGAGAGAAAAAGAGAGACGGAGAGATCTGATTTTAATTTGTTTGATGCATAAACGTTTTATTTTCACAGATCTCGTAAATGTAAGTGACCATGGTGGTATTGTACTGTGAAAGCATTACTGAGGGTGAGATAACTGAGAACGGTAGGGTTAATAAACTATACAAGACACTGTATAATAAACACAGTACATTATTTGTACTTGTTTGTAAATATGCTGGGGTTGTGTATATCGCACTATGTTGTGTTGTAAAAACAAAAACAAACAAGAAAAAAATCATACCTGACCTTCTTTGAAGTACACTAACTCTGTATATTAAATAAAACATATACTCCTTTTCCAAATATTCTATATTTTAGTCTTTAATGTCTGTTTTCAGTGTGTGTGTGTGTGTGTGTGTGTGTGACTTTGCTGTAAGAAAATCCTTGTTTACTTGTTTATTTGTCCTGAGGGAGACATAAAAGGATCGTTTTTGAAGCTGTTCAGTCGTGTTTCGCCCGGCCACCCTGCTCACAGTGACGTGCCAAAATACTGACTCAGCCAGATAGTTTTTACACGGACGTGTTCAGGGAGCACTTTTCAACGCTTTTCACACCGCAGCCTCTGCCAGGATCTGTCGCTCTGTGGCGAATGGTGACACCATTTGGATGTGCTTAACTTAACTTCTCTGTGACCCGTACCTGAAAAGAGTCCATAGCAATCAATAATGCTGCAGCTTCAGGGAAGATGAATCTAGCTACCGACTCAACCTCAAGACCGCTCCTTCATCTTACTGCCACAAGTTACTACGAATGTGTGTGTGTGTGTGTGTGTGTGTGTGTGTGTGTGTGTGTGTGTGTGTGTGTGTGTGTGTGTGTGTGTGTGTGAGTGTGTGTGTGTGTGTGCGTGTGTGTGTGTGTGTGTGCGTGTGTGTGTGTGTGTGCGTGTGTGTGAGTGTGTGTGTGTGTGTGTGTGTGTGCGAGGGGAGACTTTAATGAAGCACACTCTTCAACATTCATGTCAGCAACATCAGAAAGCGTCTTCTGGCAAAAGTGCGTTGTGTGATCTTCAGCATCAACATTTAGAATTCCACAGATTTTTTCTTTTTCTTTTTTTTTCTGTAGCCTTTTTGCTTTTTTTTTTTTTCAAGATCATTATTTTAACGATCTTGGGGGCTTTTGGTCTTGGGGACCATTTCAGCCTTTTTGGGTCATTCGTCCATAACACCAGCTAACAGGCCATGCTGGAAGGCAATGAATTTATACAAGTCTGTGTGTGTGTGTGTGTGTGTGTGTGTGTGTGCGCGAGTGTGTTCATGTGTGTATGCGTGTGTGCATGCGTGCGTGTGCGTGTGTGTGTGTGTGTGTGTAAGTGTGTACGTGTGAGTGTGCGTGTGTGTGTGTGTGCGCGCGTACGTGTGTGTGTGTGTGTGTGTGTACGTGTGTGTGTGTGCATGCGTGTGTGTATGTGCTTGTGAGTGTGCACGTGTGTGTGTGTGTGTGTGTTTGTGTTAAAATGTGTTTGTGGGTGGATGTCTGGAGCTTTTTACATCAGGAGTCTTGTAGTAATTGGCGTTCTTCGGCTCTGAGCTTCTGCAGAGAATACCGACAGGTTTACGACACAAACGCTTTGAAATGGAAAAAAAAAAAAAAGTTTTCAGCCGTGCCTCCCAGATCCAAACAGAGATCCCTCCAGGGAAGAGTCAAAAGAGGAACACCTGATTGTCACCTAATGTTTTTCATTTAAACCAAAAAAAAAGAGAGAATTTGAAAAAAAAGGCATGGTGAAAGATGTACTATTGTTTACAGGTAGAAACACTAACAGAGCTCTCAGGAGAGCATTTTCAGCGAAAAGCTCTTTTTCATCACACACTCCATCTGTCATGATTTTCTCCAAACTGAA
>NC_044502.1:4125000-4140000 GCF_902362185.1 Chanos chanos | reverse complement strand
TTCACGGAGAGGCACCTGGGACAGAGATAGCAGGGGGTGAGAGAGACTGTAGATTACAAGATGTCTATGAGAAACAGAAGAATAAATGCCAGTCATGCTGGTGAGAGAATAGTTCATTAATCTGGGCAAACGCTCCCAAAAGACATTCTGCTGAAAGGAAAAACAGTCCTTCGTTAAAGAGTATTTACTTAAGTTATTTCCTTTGGCTCAGAAGTCAACACATCTGTGTGCTTCTCAGTTATCAGGCAAGCGTGAAAAAAATAGCATCTAATCTACAGTAATATATAGGAATAAGAATAATAATGTTATCCATGGTAAGATATATCTCCAAACGGGGGAGGAATCCTATAGAGAGAGAAAAGAAAGAGATGTTTTATGATAAAAAGTAAACGGTGGGAGGTTGCTGTACATTCATGTGTGTTGGATGTTGTAGTGTTTTAAGTATGAAACACTGGCTTGTATAGCTGAGAGTGATGGATTCAGGCTAGACTCAGTCAAATGACTTTAAACTACCTCATCAGTGGCAATTGGCTTTGTTTTGTTGCAGTTCTTTTAAAATACTGTATTGCTCTGCATTTCATCATGAAATATTTCAACTGTAACAAAAAAAAAAAACAAAAAAAAACAAATAAGAAACATGAAATTATTCCTATTGCAAGATGCATGCACACACAAGCACACACACAAGCACACACACACACACACACGCACACACACACACACACATGCATACACAAACACACAAGCACACACGCACGCACACACACAACACACGTAATCACACCGACACACACACACACACACACATGCATGCACGTGCGCGCGCACACACATACGTGCACGTGCGTGTGCTCACACACACACACACACGCATACACAAAACACACACAAGCACACACACACACATGCACGCACGCACACACACACACATACATACACACGTGTGCGCTCCAACGCACACACACACACAAACTCATTCTTTCTCTTTTTCTCTCTCTCCCCTCTCTCTCTCTCTCTCTCTCTCTCTCTCTCTCTCGTGATGGAAGGCTGGCTTAAAAGTCTCCTTTTAAATGCTGATTACTCCAGCTTGGAGCAGTGAACTGCAGTAATTAAAACTCTGTTTCCCCTGAAAAGTCAATGTTGGGTAACCAGCGCTTTCTCAGAGAGTAAAGAGTGATTAATCCCCGAATGACCCACTCTCAAAAGCCTGCACTCTCTCCTCCCTTTCAACTACACTTCTCAACTGCAAAAGTTCATGTCATCTGAGGTATCCCCAATGATCAAGAAAGTTGTGTGTGTGTGTGCGTATATGTGTGTGTGTGTGTGTGTGTGTGTGTGTGTGTGTGCATGCATATGTGAGTGCGTGTATATGTGCATGCGTGTATATGTGTGCATGTGTGTGTGCATGCGTGTGTGTGTTTGGTGTATGCGTGCGTGTGTGTGTTTGGTGTGTGTGTGTGTTTGGTGTGTGTGTACGTGTGTGTGTGTTTGGTGTATGTGTGTGTGTGTTCGGTGTATGCGTGTGTGTGTGTGTGTGTGTGTGTGTGTTTGGTGTGTGTGTGTTTGGTGTGTGTGTTTGGTGTGTTTGTGTGTGTGTGTGTGTTTGGTGTGTGTGTTTGGTGTGAGCGTGTGTGTGTGTTTGGTGTGTGTGTGTTTGGTGTGTGTGTTTGGTGTGTGTGTTTGGTGTGTGTGTGTGTTTAGTGTGTTTGTGTTTGGTGTGTGTGTACGTGTGTTTTTGGTGTGTGTGTGTTTGGTGTGTGTGTGTTTGGTGTGTGTGTACGTGTGTGTTTAGTGTGTGTGTGTTTGGTGTGTGTGTGTGTGGATACAGTTCCAGTAGACTGGGGGTTTGATGTGGATGGGAAGCTTACATGCCTATAAGGTTTAGAAGCATACACAGCCCCAGACAGTCCGAGACAGTGTGTGTTTGGTGTGTGTGTGTTTGGTGTGTGTGTGTTTGGTGTGTGTGTGTTTTTGGTGTGTGTGTGTTTGGTGTGTGTGTTTGGTGTTTTTGGTGTGTGTGTGTTTGGTGTGTGTGTGTGTGTGTGTGTGTGTGTGTGTGGATACAGTTCCAGTAGACTGGGGGTTTGATGTGGATGGGAAGCTCACATGCCTATAAGGTTTAGAAGCATACACAGCCCCAGACAGTCCGAGACAGTGTGTGTTTGGTGTGTGTGTACGTGTGTGTTTGGTGTGTGTGTTTGGTGTGTGTGTTTTTGGTGTGTGTGTTTTTGGTGTGTGTGTTCAGTGTGTGTGTTTGGTGTGTGTGTTTGGTGTGTGTGTTTGGTGTGTGTGTACGTGTGTACGTGTGTGTTTGGTGTGTGTGTGTTTGGTGTGTGTGTGTGTGGATACAGTTCCAGTAGACTGGGGGTTTGATGTGGATGGGAAGCTTACATGCCTATAAGGGTTAGAAGCATACACAGCCCCAGACAGTCCGAGACAGTGTGTGTTTGGTGTGTGTGTACGTGTGTGTTTGGTGTGTGTGTTTGGTGTGTGTGTTTTTGGTGTGTGTGTTTTTGGTGTGTGTGTTCAGTGTGTGTGTTTGGTGTGTGTGTTTGGTGTGTGTGTTTGGTGTGTGTGTACGTGTGTGTTTGGTGTGTGTGTTTGGTGTGTGTGTTTGGTGTGTGTGTACGTGTGTTTTTGGTGTGTGTGTGTTTGGTGTGTGTGTACGTGTGTGTGTTTGGTGTGTGTGTTTGGTGTGTGTGTACGTGTGTTTTTGGTGTGTGTGTTTTTGGTGTGTGTGTGTGTGTGTGGATACAGTTCCAGTAGACTGGGGCTTTGATGTGGATGGGAAGCTTACATGCCTATAAGGGTTAGAAGCATACACAGCCCCAGACAGTCCGAGACAGTGTGTGTTTGGTGTGTGTGTGTGTTTGGTGTGTGTGTGTTTGGTGTGTGTGTGTGTGTGTGTGTGGATAGAGTTCCAGTAGACTGGGGGTTTGATGTGGATGGGAAGCTTACATGCCTATAAGGGTTAGAAGCATACACAGCCCCAGACAGTCCGAGACAGTGTGTGTTTGGTGTGTGTGTGTTTGGTGTGTGTGTGTTTGGTGTGTGTGTTTTTGGTGTGTGTGTTTGGTGTGCATGTACGTGTGTTTTTGGTGTGTGTGTGTTTGGTGTGTGTGTGTGTGTGTGGGGATACAGTTCCAGTAGACTGGGGGTTTGATGTGGATGGGAAGCTTACATGCCTATAAGGTTTAGAAGCATACACAGCCCCAGACAGTCCGAGACAGTGTGTGTTTGGTGTGTGTGTACGTGTGTGTTTGGTGTGTGTTTGGTGTGTGTGTGTGTGTGGATACAGTTCCAGTAGACTGGGGGATTGATGTGGATGGGAAGCTTACATGCCTATAAGGTTTAGAAGCATAAACAGCCCCAGACAGTCCGAGACAGTGTGTGTTTGGTGTGTGTGTGTGTTTGGTGTGTGTGTGTTTGGTGTGTGTGTGTGTGTGTGTGGATAGAGTTCCAGTAGACTGGGGGTTTGATGTGGATGGGAAGCTCACATGCCTATAAGGTTTAGAAGCATAAACAGCCCCAGACAGTCCGAGACAGTGTGTGTTTGGTGTGTGTGTGTTTGGTGTGCGTGTACGTGTGTGTTTGGTGTGTGTGTGTTTGGTGTGTGTGTTTGGTGTGCGTGTACGTGTGTGTTTGGTGTGTGTGTGTTTGGTGTGTGTGTGTGTGTGTGTGGATACAGTTCCAGTAGACTGGGGGATTGATGTGGATTGGGAAGCTTACATGCCTATAAGGGTTAGAAGCATACACAGCCCCAGACAGTCCGAGACAGTGTGTGTTTGGTGTGTGTGTGTGTTTGGTGTGTGTGTGTTTGGTGTGTGTGTGTGTGTGTGGATACAGTTCCAGTAGACTGGGGCTTTGATGTGGATGGGAAGCTCACATGCCTATAAGGGTTAGAAGCATACACAGCCCCAGACAGTCCGAGACAGTGTGTGTTTGGTGTGTGTGTGTGTTTGGTGTGTGTGTGTTTGGTGTGTGTGTGTGTGTGTGTGGATAGAGTTCCAGTAGACTGGGGGTTTGATGTGGATGGGAAGCTTACATGCCTATAAGGGTTAGAAGCATACACAGCCCCAGACAGTCCGAGACAGTGTGTGTTTGGTGTGTGTGTGTGTGTGTTTGGTGTGTGTGTGTTTGGTGTGTGTGTGTGTGGATACAGTTCCAGTAGACTGGGGGATTGATGTGGATGGGAAGCTTACATGCCTATAAGGTTTAGAAGCATACACAGCCCCACACACAGCCCACCCACAGGTTCTTTGTTTCTCTCTTTATTTATATCTTTCTGTGAGCAACCATATCAAAACACAACAACAACAACAACAACAACAACAACAACAACAACAACAGCAACAACAACAACATCTGTGTTACAGGACTTTTTCTTAATTTATTTTCAAATTGGCCTGTTGTGAGCAGAGGATGTCCTGAAATTATCTCATTTTTAAACTGTGCCTAATCGAATATTTTATCAAAAGATATCCATATATCCTATATCAGTATGTGTAAACATGTTAAAAACCACATGACTTTCTCTGTATGAGTGTGTGTGTGTGTCTGTGTGCCTGTGTGTGTGTACGTGTGTGTGTGTGTGTGTGTGACTGTTCTGTACCTGGACATAACACTGTGCTATATCTCGTTTTGTACAAACGTATAAAACCGGTTACAGCTGACAGAGAACTAGCAGCTATTTGAACCCATTCACAGCTGCTACCTTCTCTAAATCATTTTCATTACAAAGTCACTTTAGGGCAGCTAAGTGTCCAGCACGCCCCCGTCTGAAGGTGTATTTAAAGCCCATTGAAGTAGCCCGCTATTGTAATAAAGCTGAAATTAGCCAGAGATTGCATTACCCTGACACTGTGCTTTGGACAGCTTCAGTAGACTCATCTAAATCAGCGTTTGGCCGAGCCATTGTGTGCTCTGCAAACAGAGTATTTAAATATTGATATGGGAAATGAAATTGACAGCGGGCAGAATATACACTGAAATGTTTCACGGGGAAAACTCCAACGTAGGATTATAATTAACTGCCCGTGGATTGGATGAAAGATTCCCGCGGTAATAGATAGTTAAAGTCCTTGCGATACCGGCATGAGGTACTTGTTAAACTTTCTCAGGGTAAAATGAAGATGTGGACTCAGTGGTGTGTTGTCATAGACAAATTAGACTTAGTTCAAAGTCCTTGGGTACACTTCCTTTGACGGTTGTCGTGCCAACACTGTGTGGTGTCTAGAGTTCAGGGAGCTCAGAGCGAAGGTACGGTCTGGTACTGAAACCCTGGGTGATTTGTACATAGGCTTGAAAGCCTTTCACTTTCACAGATTCATTTACCAGCCAGGTCATGCTGAGATGGAAGAAACCCAACCAAAACCCCAACACCAAGGTCTCCGACATCGGGTAACACAGATAACCATCGGGTAACACAGGTAACACAGGTAACACAGGTAACCATCGGGTAACACAGGTAACACAGGTAAATCAACAAACATCCTCTCTCATGAGCAGGGTATTGGTCTGTTTTGTTCAAATGTTATTTGCTGACTTTTGATATTTTAGAGTTGTTTTTGATATGCTTTTCATGTTGGGATGCTGAAATAAAAGTGAAATATTTTGGTCATTTAAAATATATTTGAACCAAATTGGATCGAGTTGAACTCAACTGAGTCAGATGGTTCTGAGCTGACTGAGACAGATACAGGGCGAATTTATTCTACTGAGTGGGTCTCATTGACCTGATGGACCTGGATGTCATGGATCTGTTTGTACAGGCCTGATAAAATGAGATAAGATCATTGGAGTAAGAAGTTGGGCAGGGCACTCAACACTGGTTCCACCACAGGCTAAAACAAGAGAAACCCAGAACTAACTAACTCTCTCTCTCTCTCTCTCTCTCTCTCTCTCTTTCTCTCTTTCTCTCTCTCTCCCTCTTTCTTTCTTTCTTTCTTTCTTTCTTTCCTTCTCTCTCTCTCTCTCTCTCTCTCTCTCTTTTCTTCCCTCCCTGTCTCTCTTTCTTTCTCTCACTCTCTCTCTCTTTCCCTCTCTCCCTCTCCCCACCCTTCTATCTCTCTCTCTCACACATACACACACACACACACGCACGCACAAAATTATTCCTTTTCCTTTCGCAGTTTCCCCTATCTAGTCATACCGACATAAATTCTGACCTCATTGCAGCTTTATAGTTGCCTTTATAGACTGTTCTGAGCTGGAACTTTTTTTTTCCTCAGACAAAGCTTGTTTGACTCTTCTGCTCCGTATTTTTTCAAATGCTCACCCTGCAGCTCCGTCTTCATCTCTCAAGGGACTTTAAGACCTGTTTATTGCTTCTCTTTAAGGAGAATGAATTACTTTTGTGACAAACCTGTTTTATACAGCCGTAATTTGTTAGCTGTAGTAATTGTGCATTACGGTGCTAACAAAAACAGCAGCAGAGACATATTAGCCCTGACTGAAGATCCAGTTGCCGGGCAACCGTCTGCGCTGAGCTCTGATGGTGTAATTTCTGGTTTGAGCTGAATTTGTGCGATTCTGGTGGGTCCGTTCTCGAAACGTCGGAGACCTCAGCATGCCCCAGGCCCTTACTGAAGCTAAACGGGTTTAGTTTAAGGCGAATCATTGCAATTCTGATCATCGTTCAATTTATCACACGAGCCGCCTGACATTTTAGCCGCTGATCTGAGATTGATTAATGAGGTCTGTCGTTAAGTGCTTACAGGTGCTTAGGGACTGTGTTAAAATTGAACTCAAACTGACCTGTTTTGGGTTTCTGAGAAGAAACCTCTAACAGAGTCATTCTGAGTACAGGAAAAATCATTCAGTGGCTGTGTTGGGTTTTTTGTTGTTGTTGCTCTTGTTCTTGTTTTTTGTTTGTTTCAAGGCTGCTTGGTGGATTCATCAATCATATTCTGCATTTATTTAATGGAAGATGAAGAGGATAGAGAGTAAGAAAAAGAGGGAGATGGAGAGAGAGAGAGAGAGAGAGAGAGAGAAACACGGACAGAGAGAGACAGAGAGAAACAGGGACAGAGAGAGAGAGAGAGAGAGAGAGAAAGATGAACAGAGAGAGAGAGAGAGAGAGAACAGGAACAGAGAGAGAGAGAGAGAGAGAACAGGAACAGAGAGAGAGAGAGAGAGAAATATGGACAGAGAGGGAGAGAGAGAGAGAGAGAGAGAGAGAGAGAGAGAAACATGGACAGAGAGGGAGAGAGAGAGAGAGAGAGAGAGAGAGAAAAGCTCTTAAACAAAAAAAAAAAAACCTAAGAACTATCTGCCATTTGATGTTTTTTCTCCTCTCTCCCTTCTCCCCTTGCAGTGTTTCTCTTACACACGGTCACCTAGAAAAACACAGTGCCTATTGACTTTAGCCCAATTTAACAATGCGTTCTCATCACAAAGTGTAAAAAGGTTGGCTTGTGAAGAGCCGGAAGTTTGACTTTTTTTTTTTTTTTTTTTTTTTTTCTGGAGTAAGCTGTCACGAGGCATGATGGGGATTCAGCGTTAGCCGGCGTGGACGCTAACACCTTTTGCAAAGCCATAAGATGTGTCATAACGGTAATTCACGCTTGAAGCGGCCGTTAGCCACTCGGCTAAGTCTGTGCATGTTTTTTTTTTTCCCTTCTAGCGCTGTAAGACTATTTGACCCTAATATGAACACTGAGCTCAGAGAATGCTAACAGCCTGAATCTCTGGGAAACACAAAAAACGCCAACACTAACGAACGCTAAATGTGTATGCTCTGTTCTAAAAAAAAAAAAAATGTAAAAATGCAGACTAAATTTGATCGTTGTGTAATGAGGGAATTGAGGGAAATCTTCTCTGTAAAAAGAAAGAAGGAAAGAAGCCCACTGGGATGTAAAATCAGATAAAGCAGAGTTGTATTGTTTGATATGTTTGATTTCTAAGCGATACATTCAAAGAAAGGTGCTCTTCAAACGGGAGTTGATGGGAAAGGTTGATCAGAAGAGGAATGTTGAGAACATACCAGAACATTGAACTGGGTTTGGTTCGGGGTTTAATAGAATAAAAGCTATGTTAGATGTCAAATAACGCTCAGTAAAAAAAAAAGATTTATGCGTTTTGGATAATCAGCTAGGGCCTGGACGTTACGACGGTAGCCTGAAGAAAAAGAGCCGTAATTACTGTGACCTTTCGTTTTTTTTTTTCCGTGGTCAGATCTTTTGTCGAGAAAGGTCGCAGACGTGTCAGTTCAGCTTCAGCACCTTTAACCTCAGAATTAGAATTAGAATTAGAAACTCTGTCATCACGCACACACACACACACACACACGTTGTGAGCAGTGAGTAGCAAATTTAACCCACCCTATACCCACCCAGTGAGAACACACCAGGAGCAATGGACTACACACCTGCACCCAGGGGGCAGTTTTTGGGGTTAAGGGCCTTGCCCAAGGGCACTTCAGCCATGGATGTGGGAAAGGAAAAGGCTGTTCACCCACTTCCCCCACCCACATTTATTCTGCCAGTCCTGAGGCTTGAACCAGCGACCCTGTCCAGAAAGTATACGCAACCCAGAATGGAACTGGAAACTTTCAGATTACCAGACAACTGCGGTACCTCCTGAACCACTGATGCCCCACATCTCTGTTATGTTTGTGCAAGTTGTCAGAGTAAAGCTCGATT
Organism: Chanos chanos; assembly: GCF_902362185.1. Taxonomy (NCBI): domain Eukaryota; kingdom Metazoa; phylum Chordata; class Actinopteri; order Gonorynchiformes; family Chanidae; genus Chanos; species Chanos chanos. Next base: position 4,131,358 of record NC_044502.1, on the reverse strand, counting down.
TTGTATTGAAATGGTGTGTGTAGAGATAAAGTCAGTCGTTTGAATGAAGGTCTAGGTTAGCTTGGTTGGCTGATGGCCGACTGAAGAGTCTTAAACAGTGTTGCGAGTCAGAGTCAGAGAGAGGAGTCAGAGTCAGAGAGAAGACTCCTCTTTCTCAGTGGATTAAAGCCACACTGTCAGAACTGGGCTTCTGCCTCTGACGGTGAATGTAATGAGTGTGGCCAGCAGGCCCTGTTGACCCCCACGGGGGTCTTCTGTTTGAGAATGATAACATTCATCGATCGGTGTTCATCAGTTGGCCGTGTTCAGGGCTCAGACACGCAGACAAACACACATAAACAAACACAGTCACTGTCTCTTTCTCGCTCTATCTCTCACACACACACACACACACACACGCGCGCGCACACACACACACAAACTCACTCTCTCTGTCTCTCTTTCTCTCTCTCTCTGTCTGTCTATCTCTCTAGCTATCTATCTCTATCTCTCTCTCGCCCACGGACATACACACACACACACACTCACACACAAACTCTCTCTCTCTCTCTCTCCCTTCCTCTCTCTCTCACACACACACACACACTCACACACAAACTCTCTTTCTCTCTCTCTCTCTCTATCTCTATCTATCTATCTATCTATCTATCTATCTATCTATCTATCTATCTATCTATCTATCTATCTATCTACCTCTATCTCTCTCTCTCACACACACACACAAACACACACATCCTCCCATTTGAGTTCGGTTACTTTTCTAGAAGTTCAGGGGCTTATTCAATGTGCTGGAAAAGAGCCCTCTGATTTGTCTCTGTCATGAATTTATTATTTTGATTGATTCACCAATCATATTTTGCATTTAATTAATGTCAAATGAAGAGGATGGAGAGGAACAAAAAGAGAGAGATACAGAAAGAGAGAGAGAAAGAGGGAGAGAGGGATAGAGAACAAGAGCCAAAAACAGAGAGAGAGAGAGAGAGAGAGAGAGAGAGAGAGAGAGACAGGCAGAGGGGCGGGCATGAGAGAGCGGGGGAGAGAGAGAGACAGATGGAGAGAGAGAGAGAGAGAGAGAGAGAAAAAAAAAATTGCTGCTTCTCCAGGTGTCCCTGTTAAACTGCTCAAACGCTTCCCGGAATGAAGAGGCCAGAGCGCCTTTGTTTTCTCTCACAGGGGCACGTCCCCAGAATAAACGAGCGCCCATTGTCACGTCACTCAGAATAAACCAGTAACAGCCCCGGCACCCAGACTCTCTGTCGCTCTCTGCCACCGCCGAGAGAGAGAGAGGACACAGCTGTGCTGTCCAGGTTAATTATGCCACAAATATATATTAATCAGCCTCTATGAACATCAGGTGCACTGCTGTCTTTGTTTATTTATTTATTTATGCGTTTCTTTCTTTCTTTATTTATTTATTCATGCATTTATGCGTACCCTCTGACAATTGCATAAAGGGTGGTGGATGATGGGTGATGGTGAGGTTGGGGGTAGGAGTGATTATTTACTCGTCCAAATGAGGTTTCGATGGGTTGTTGTTTGTTTGTTTGTTTGTTTGTTTGTTTGTTTGTTTGTTTAGGTACAATGTTTTTTAGGGAATTTTACTTTTTAAAGGGAAATCTATCTCTATATACATTTTCTCATCTGAAATCTTCTGACCCCCTCTTCATCTTTCCTCTTCCTCCTCCTCTCTCTGTCACCCACGAGCTCTCCATCTTTACCCATTCTTCCTCTTTTTATCTTCTCTCTCTCTCTCTCTCACTCTCTGTCTCCCGCTCTCTCACTCTCTCTCTCTCTTTGTCTCTCTTTCTCACTCTCACTCTCTCTCTCTCTCTCTCTCTCTTTCTCTCTCTCTCTGTCTCACTCTCTCACTCTCTCTATCTCTCTCACTCTCTTTCTCTCACTCTCTCTATCTCTATCTCTCTCACTCTCTGTCTCTCTCTCTCTCTGTCTCTCTCTCTCTCTCTCTCTCTCTCTCTCTCTCTATCTCTATCTCTCTCTCCCCCTCTCGCTCTCTCTCTCTCTCCCCCTCCCTCTCCCCCACCCTCTCTCTCTCTCGCTCTCTCTCTCTCTGTTTTTTTTTCTGTGGGTGTTCTAATGCAGTGAAGCCTGTTTTGAAGAGCGTTGTATATTGACTAAAGAGTTACTAAAGGATTATGGTCCGTTAGAGGCCAGACATTTGCAGCCGTCTTAAATATCAGTAACGCTTTGACACTGCCTGATGTTCTGATGGAGACATGCTTTGTGATTTATTTATTAGCCTGATGGTTTTTGTATGATAAATTGACGGTGTTGTGATGTGTCTCTGGTGGCTGATGGGTAAATGTCTCTTTACCGATGTAATAACAATATCCATATGATTCCCCAGCAAACTGTCAGGCCGCGGTTCCTCATTGCTCCCAGAGGGCCGTTATCCATCTGTCATATATCTGCTCGCCGGCTGAAATCCTGTCTTTGTGGTTCATTTATGCTTGTCTCTGGGAGGGGGGGTTGTTGTTGTTGTTGTTGTTGTTGGGGGTTTCTCTGATGGAGAGATACTATAGCTCTTGAACGGGAGGGGGTTTTTCTGACTCCACACACGTCTGTCGGGTGCCTCAGTGACGGTAATACCTCCTACATCATCATTTGAACTCAGCTCTCTGACTTATGAAATAAAAAAAAAAAAACCCTTCATTTTGAAGTATTCATAACTCTGTGTACTGGACAGAGACATTCAAACACATGCATAATTCATGTGTGCCAGGCAGCAAACTTACTTACATACCATGTGGAGCAATCAAAGAGCCTCTCTCTCTCTCTGTCTCTCTCTCTGTCTCTCTCTCTCTCTCTCTCTCTCTGTCTCTCTCTCTCTCTCTCTCTCTCTCTCTCCATTAGGACTGTGTGCTGGTCTTCATGTGAGTCTCCTCTGATGATGAGAGCATACATCAGTGACACACTGCAGGCTCACCCTCCAGACATGTGTTTTAACTACACTGCCTAAGTCCCACTGGAGGTGAACACACATACACACACACACACACACACGCACACGCACACACACGCACACACACACACACACAAACTCATGCAACGCACACACACATCCAAACACACATACATGCAAAACACATACACACTCACTCACTCACTCATACGCACACACACTTTACAAAAATGTTCCATAAATAAATCATAAATTAAATATTTCAACTTGTTAATTATCTCACAAGAGACGTCATATCTGTCTTAAGATTTCCTGTAGTGTATTTACAGTACTGTGTTAATGTACGTACCAGATTCTATAATGAACTTTCTAGAAATGTTCTCTCTCTACTAAAAGGTCTAGAAGAGATTTTCTCTAGTCGTAGAGAATGTAGACGTTAACAGAAATTCTCAGCCTTCAGAAGGTAAACTCATCGTGTACAGATTCTCACCGCGTTCAGCCTGAACCGTTAAGCACCGTGTTCACCCGTTTTCTGTGGACCGAAAAATCATTGTGGTTCATGAAACGAGTGGAACGTGATAGAAAAGTGGTCTCTGATGGAAAAAAAAAAACCAAAAACCTCAGAGCTTAATTTTGAGAATTTCTCTCTTTATCGTCTATTATCTGAAGGAAACTCACAGATGTTTTGGTGGTTGGGAATGCCCCGGTAAAGACCTCCAAACATGTCCGACTCCAGGGAGCATGGAAAGGAGAAATGCCTCAAATACTGAGGTGATCTTTCTCATCTTCTCTAAACTCTCCTGTGGAGGTCTCTAATCTTCTCTAAACTCTCCTGTGGAGGTCTCTAATCTTCTCTGAACTCTCTCCTGTGGAGGTCTCTAATCTTCTCTGAACTCTCTCCTGTGGAGGTCTCTAATCTTCTCTGAACTCTCTCCTGTGGAGGTCTCTAATCTTCTCTGAACTCTCTCCTGTGGAGGTTTGTGTGTTGGTATTTCACAGGCTGACAAACATTCAGTGGGTTTTTTTTTTTTTTTCTGAGAAATCACATGATGCAAAATAAAATAATATATATTTTTATTGACAACTATTTTACAGCAAAGGAAAAAAATGATAACCCCAATGAAAAAAAAAAAAAAGCTACTTAATATACAGCGTTTGTTTTGATCATCAAATTAAAGAACATCATTTATTAAAAATCAGAATGGTTAATATCTAGTCTGATAAAAAATTTGCAGCAAGGAAGAAGAAAAACAAACTGCATAAAGTTCTTTTGATGATGATATTTCAACACAGAGCGATGAAAAAACTAAGCTATGTTAACATACACGAGGCAGTAACGAGTGGATAACATGTTAAAAGTTCCTTAAACATTAGCAAAACCATGGCTAATCTCTCTGTGTAGTCTACAGACAACAGCGCTGAGGCTACGAGAAGCTGGATAAGAGAAACAAACTCAAACGACTGCTTGTTTCATGTAACTGGCATAAAAATCAATCATAAATAGAATCCACTGCAGACAGTGGGTTTTTACTGAGGTCACTAAGCTTTCTCCTGAAGTTTTCCATTAAAGGGGGGGGGGGGGGGGGGGGGGTGTCAGGTCTGGTATCATGTAAAGCTGCTTGGGAAAAGATGACGTGTCGAAAAGGCAAGGTGCCAGTGTGATTTCTCTGAGGGTAACTGAGGGAAGTGAAACTTCAGCACACAGTCTTATCATCTTGTCTCAAACAATCTCGCCTAACAATACTCTTTTATAGACATGTATAGTCATGTATGTATATATTTTGAACAAAAAACACTAACTTTGTGATTTTTTTTTTTTTTTTTGTCCCCTGGCTTTTCTCGCTCTGCGGTCGCGATCCGTTTTAAGAGCAGACCGTTGGTTCAGCACACAACTCTTCAACCACGACCATCATTTTATCAGTCCCAACAGCACCGCAGTTCCGGAACATTCTCTCTCAGTTCTGCGGTTTGAAGGGGCAGGTCGTTCCTCATTCACAAAGGGTAGATTCAGCGTGTCCTGAAACGCGTCGGAAAAAAAAAAAAAAGGCGAGAACAATAAAAACTCGGTTAAACGTGCGCGTTTTGCCCGCGTCTGGTTTGTCCCCCGCGGTCGAACGGCCGGGATCGATTAACTGATGGGAGCTCCGGTCGTGACCAGTTTGTAGTAGGCTCCTTTAAGGCCCATTAAATAGTCGTGCGTTCCCTTCTCGATGACGTAACCGCGTGACATCACAGCGATGATGTCAGAGTTCTGGATGGTGGAGAGGCGGTGGGCTATGACGATGCAGGTACGGCCCTCTCTGGCTTTGTCCAGCGCCTCCTGGACCGTCTGTAAGACAAACAACCGTATTTATATATATATATAAAACATATTTCTAGCCTTGTCCAAGACAAAGAAACAGAGTAAAAGGTCATATTTTACAGGCAGAATCAGCTGTTGAAGTGAAAGTTTTTGACAATAGTGAATCCTGAGAGGGACTCTTTTCACAGGTACATGTTTCAACTAAACTACAGAGAAAAAAAAAACAGAGTCTTATCAGCTGAAAATATTCCCCCCCCTCTCTCTCTCTCTCTTTCTCTCTCTCTCTCTCTCTCTCTCCCTTCTCTCTATCTTAATAACACTCTCCTTATCTAGGGTCAGTTTTTATTAGATCTCCTTTTATTAGATCTCTGCTCACTCTTTCCCAACTGGAAACTCTCACTCAAAAGCAGAGACATACATATTTACTCTCTCTCTCTCTCACTCTCGCTCTCTCTCTCTTTCTCAAGGGTTTGGGTAGATTTCAAATTCGACAGAGAGTGATGCGGAGAGATTTGGTGCTATACAGAAGCCATTTGTTTTGTTCTCTCTTTCTCTCTCTCTCTCTCTCTCTCTCTCTCGCTCTCTCTCTCTCTCTCTGACCTTCTCACTCTCTGTGTCCAGGGCGGAGGTGGCCTCGTCCAGCAGGAGGATTTTGGGGTCTCGTATGATGGCTCTGGCTATAGCGATGCGCTGTTTCTGTCCGCGCGACAGCTGAGAGCCCTGAGAGCCCACGTTCGTCTCGTATTTCTGCCAGACAAACACGGAGCACAAATAGAAACATAAAAAAAACCACGTCTTAAATCTTATCCAGTCTTAAACGCAGGGGTGAAACCATAAAAACAGTCATTACATTAACTGAATGATACATATGATTAAATATATTACCACCTAATCAATTGTATACTGAGTTGTTGGAGCGATGTATTTTAATTAAAAGGAAAGTAGTATTATAATTAAAGGGAAAGTATAAAATATATTATAATATATAGTGTATAAATATATATATATATATATATATATATATATATAAATTATTTAAATGCAAGTATAAAAGTTTAAATAATTAGATTATTTCTGTTTAACAATCTAAAATGAGCCCATTCTGAGAAAAATTTAAAAATAAACTTTTTCAGGAG
>NC_044502.1:4067500-4112500 GCF_902362185.1 Chanos chanos | reverse complement strand
GAGAGAGAGAGAGAGAGAGAGTGAGAGTGAGAGAGAGAGAGAGTGAGAGGAGAGAGAGAGAGAGAGAGAGAGAGAGAGAGAGAGAGAGAGAGAGAGAGAGAGAGAGAGAGAGAGAGAGAGGAGGGGACAGATATTAGTCAGTTAACTGTAGGGATATTAGTTGAGTATCAATATTAGTTTACAGTTAAGCCTTTTCAATAGTGGTGTTAAACAATAAGAAAAGGAAATCTAGTAACAATAGTCAGAATTAGTTCACACAACTACTTAAGTTTGCATCTGTTGAAATTTTGAAAATAATGGCAACTTGAAATTTCCATATCCTCTCTCACAGGTCACCCAGGACTTTCCAAACCTTTGCGTGTTAATAAGAGGTTTAGCTGTTGTATGGCTGGGTAGTTTAGATGGTTGGAGTTGTCCTCTTCCCAAAGATTAACCAAATCACCGGAGACGACCCAGGACTGAACATTGTCTACTGCACTCTCTCATAATAAACTCTGGTTATCATGTCCGTTTGAACGTACACTAGCACGCCTTAACTCAACATTTCTCAATCCTGAAGACTAACACGTTTAAGATTTCTCTCTGTTCTAACATCGTGTTTCAGCTAATCAAGGCTTTTATAAGTAGCCGGTGGGTTCAGTCAGGTGTGTTAGAGCAGGTGTGTTATAACGTGTAGTGATGCATATCCATCAGGAGCAGTGTCGGGAAAGTACTAACACACATTAGCATAACTCTCAAATAATGACGGTTGTTTCAGAGGAAAAGACACGTCACCTCTCCACTTCTTTCTTCTCTCCACCAAAAGCCGCCACCGTTCGGATGGAGGACAGGACCTCGTCGGCCACCGCGCCCGCCTTAGCGTACGCCTGGAGCTCCTGGCCCGTCAACTTAGCCACAAACTGCGATAAAGCCAAAACAAACAAGAGCGATTGAGATGCAGTTCAACACTCTACAAAGTAACACAGTACATCTAAAGCTCATTCAGTCCAATTTACTTTACCGTTATCCTGATTTATGTGAACGATAGGGTGAATAAATGCTTGTTTTTTTACTAACAGTGCTGTGGTTATTGCCTTGATCTATGTGGTGTGTCAAGTGACGGAGCTTAAGTATTATTTGTGTAATTTATATGGGCTGCAAGGTGAACTGTAAATTTAGAGATGGAAATACAGCATCTCTAAGAAATCAGAGCACAAAATCACTCGTTCAAACTTTTGTTTTGTGGATTTTAAAATCTCACCAGAGCCATAAGGGCAGCTCCCACACCGATCAGAGGGGACACTGCGATGATGACCAGCGTGAGTTTCCATCCTTTGACGAAGCCCATGAGAAAGCCGCAAACAAACGTCGTGAATCGCTGGATGAAAATGCTCACCTGATCCGCGATGGCGTCGTTTATTTTGTTGATGTCACTGCGGCATGCAGAAAACGGAAGAAATGCTTGTTCGGAAAAGTTTGGGATTATGGTGAGCGTTTTTCAGTTTTCACAGCTTTTTATGGTGTGTGTGTTTGTGTGTGTGTGCCCGCGCGCGCGCGCGTGCGTCTGTGTGTGTGTGTGTGCGCGAGCGGGGGGCGGCACTTGTCACTTACTCGGACATGCGAGTGTTCAGTTCGCCAACAGATGTGCAGTCGAACCAGCCGATCTCCATTCTCATAACTTTTCTAAAATACAACATGCGGATAATCTGGATCTGACGCGCCGCCGCGGTCACCCATAGAGAAATCTGAGCAATGTCAAAGAGACAAAGAATTGACGACCAGAAAGACATATAAACTCACTCAGTGCTACACTGTACATTACAGTGACTGCGAATCCTCAGTCATTTTGTGTTAATGTTACATTCACTTACTTGGCAGTACCCGAGAAAACAGACGGCAGCTCCAATACCAACGTAGTAGTATGCAAAGTTGGTCATCTCATATTCAATGTCCAGAATCCTAAAAGAAAAGACATCATCTCAGGGAATTCAGACAACTACTTTTGATGCCCAAAGTACTGTTTGATAAATTAAAAAAAAATGGTGTAATTACAAAGTCAGCCCAGAGATATGACAAAACCCCTGAAAAAGAAAATACCAGTATACATGCTGCCCATGGTTTAACAGAAGCTAATTTTTTAAGTTGTTGTTTGTATTATAGTTCATTTAAATTTAAAAAAAAAATGGGGGCAAAAACTATTCAAACGAAATCCAGAGGCAAGACATATTTTTTCTTTCCTCACCCACAAACTCGTGTCATGTTCAGATCATCGTTTTCCTCATCTGTCAGGTTTTTAAAGCGGATAGTGTTATTCACGCAGTGCTTGTTCGGGTCCTGCAGCTCGTTCAGTTCAATATCGTACTCAATGAACGTGTCCGTAAGCATCCCGAACACCAGCAACATCAACGGCTGCGCCGACCCGTGAAGCACCGCGCACACACTTCCGACGATCATCATCCAGATCTCCCGGCAGCTGGCGAAGCGGAACTGTGTGAAACAACGTTGTGAAGTCACAAAGTCAGAGAACCATCCAAAGCTGGGGAAGCGGTCGTTAGCTCGCTCAAGGTATTACCTGTGTACCCCATTTTAGGTATTAGTCTATGTTCATATGTGCTCTCTAGAGCGGCATGTTCTGCCTGTAAAGAAACGAACTGCAATTACGCCTGTTTAACTCCATATTTACTTATTAACTTAGCGGTCCTAACATTGCCTCATGGCATATCATCCTTTTTACTGAATTGATATCAGACTATAAAAACTAAAGTAGTTTATTTAGGAAAAAAGACAAGACATGAAATTTGTATTCTTTCAAGTAACGATCATGCAGCCTAGTTTCAAGGATGTGTAGGTGGTGTGCAATTTCTGGTATATGATCTAAAGACCATCTTTAGTATTCGGAAATGAGAAGTTGACGTTAGACTTCTAACATCTATACATAAACAGGTATCTGTGTTGCGCTGGTATAGTGCGTGCATTAACCAGTAGGTAAACACCTGTTACGTATATATCGTATGGTAACAGAATGCAAGCCCTTACAGGTTTCAGAACATTTGAAACCTATTCGAGACATCTACTCTAACCAAAATTTATAATCATATTGTACATCTTGCTACAGTTTTATGTCACAATAACAGTAATAATGTTCTTGTGTTACATCCATGCTATCCAAACAAACTGGTATTTCTCACGCGGTGTATTTGTGGCGGGCAGTGAGCATTATTTATGGACTGGAATTCCATTAGGCATGCATTAGTATGAATTAATTGTGAAACCACTTTATCATTGAAAGCCCCTCATCAATTAAAACGGACAGTTTACATGCTCAGAAAATCTGCTGTGTTAGACTGGTTTTGAAAGATCGTTTGCTGATTCAAAAGATTAATTCCATTAACACCTATTAATCAAATGTGCGAATCATAAACAGCTTTCTCTTTGACTCCCAGTCCATTCATCCCCCTGACAGCTATTTTCGGGGCTCTGGATGGGAGGACATTACCAGTTGAAAGAAGCCGATCCGGATGGCAGCCTCCTCTTTTTTGTCCTTTTTAGACCTGTTTTTTTTTAAGAGATCAGGAATGTTTTAAGAGATCAGGAATGTTTTACATGAAACGTTCGTTGGTGAAATGATCGTGAAAACGCAAAAGAACATGATCACTTACTTGTCATTCGTGCTTGATGTCATTGTCCTGTTTTAAGACACACACCCCCAACACACACACATACACACACACACACACACACAATAAACCCCCCACAAAATGTTAAATGTGTGTTGCTCAGGGGGGTCATAATTTAAGAAATTCACAACAGAATAAAGTTTAAGAGAAGTATACTTACATATAGACACCATTTGTTTCTGGAATAGAGAATCAACTGATCAGTTATGTTTTATTTATTTCGTGGGTTTTAGCTTATTTACCAAGTGACGACAGTAAAGTCACTGCAGTTTTAAGAGACACTCACCCTCATCAGAGAACTGATATCCGTTGTTATCCTGTCCAATTTTCTTGATGCTTTTAAGTCTCACTGACCCTGGCATTGTGTGTTAGCTCGTGTAGACCTGTCCTTAGATGTCCATCATTTGCAAGTGAACAGACATGTACAGGCAAAGAAAAGATCAAATTGCAGATCGGTTTTAATTGGTTCAGGTAAAACACACACATCAAGGCCACGAACTCCTTACCGTGGGCTTTTTAAGCGCTGGCGTGGACGTTTCTTGGATTCTATCCAGAAAGGGCAGAACTTTTATTCAAGCATCCAAATTTCGCTTAACGATGTCAGAGTTTGACTGTGACCGAAGACCGCTTTTCGGCTGTTTCCCTGTAAATTCCTCCAAAAATGAAACAATTCAAAACGTGTCCTGTGGAAACGGTTAAGTGTCTGAGACGAAGCGTTCAGGCCCCTGCGGGTCCAAAGCCGAGGAATGACCGGTCAGGTAGTGAGCGTGTTGTTTGAAAGCTTTGCGTGTGTGAGTGTGTGTGTGCTTACTCCACGTGTGCTGATATTGGACCCTGCGGTCAGCCTGCCTGCTTTCAGAGGGGTAAGTGTCCGGCAGGTCTCTGGTGGCATATGAGGTCAACGGCCCAGCTATGCAAAGATAGAGTGTGACATTCCACCCTAAAATCAATACAGACATTTAAACTCATGCACATGTAAAGCAAGTTTGTGTGTGTGTGTGTGTGTGTGTGTGTGTGTGTGTGTGTGTGTGCGTGTGTGTGTGTGTGAATGCGTGTGTGTGAATGTGCCTAAGTGAAAATTAGATGCTAGATTTTAGAGAGAAATTTGAAATTAGATGCTGATAAACTGGATTATCATGGAATGAAGATTCTGCAGTTCATTTTTACTGAGGTCAATAAGATTTACACACCAGATTTTTTAGAAGTATTATAACCACAACACATTTGATTTGGTCCAGCTCAATCTACTGACAGGGAGGTATGATCCGTTTTTATTATTATTATTATTATTATTATTATTATTATTATTATTATTATTGTTGTTGTTGTTGTTGTTGTTGTTGTTGTTATATGTCTCTTCAACTTCTTCAGTTCACAGCTGTATGGTCACAACTCTCCCCACCATCAAACTGTGAAACTACCTGGCAGGACTAGTATTAGCAGTTGAATTTGAGCATGAGATTTATTGTATTGAATGTGTGTGTGTGTGTGTGTGTGTGTGTGTGTATTTCCCAGTGGAATTGGGGAAATAAGATTGAGAACCGTGTGAGAAATCCTATCTGTAAAATATTCTTTTGTTAATGATTCACAGACGTGTCACCTGTTCTCTGCCAGACTACAGCTGCTGTTGGATGAATGAACTGTAGAGTGTCTCACTCACACACTGGCAGATATTACATAATCTGAACCCCTTCACTTTCCATTACTACTGCATGTGATTTGATGCTTTCAAATCATCATCATCATCATCATCATCATCATCATCATCATCACTGTTCAAGACCGTGCTTTCTTCAAGTGGATGTTACTTCGCAAAGTGAATCCCTTTGACCAAACATTTCCAGTAGAAAATTACTGTTAGAAAAACACATGTCAGTGCACACCTTTGTCTTTATATTTAATACAGTACTACACAATTTCTATGAACGTTTTTCTAACCTAAATGACATGTGTTGTCTCATCTGCCCTTGACATGTAGAGACCTTAGTGGATGTACTATATAGATACAGTTCCTCACCATTCACACCAAACTGAACAGAAACAAAGCACTACCACTCAAAAAGAAGGGACATGGTGTAATCCAATGACACTCCAGTGGTAAATTTTCCCTGATAAATGATCTAAGAACAGCCTCAAAAGATGCATGTGACTTTTACTCCTTTAGGTGGAATAGTCTTCTTTCGTGGCTTGTCCTGAACCTGTTAAGAGTAACCAGTACCATGTTATGATGTATTATGTATAATAATTATGATTACTGTCAAAAAAGCATGGATTTATTTTTTTGTCTTAAAGATGTAAAATATCCATATTATTTATATTACCAGTAAGTGGTACACACAGATTGATTTGGAAAACAGTCTTCAGTGTTATTACTTAGCTTGGATGTTCATCATTATGATTTCATGCATAATTTCAAAATTGACTTCCCAAATAAAACTGGTTCTCAGTCAGCAGACACATACAAAGTAATCCAGGAGAGAACAGTAATATCAAGAAATAAAAACGTTGGTTATGTATATATATTCGGTGCATATTATCTAATGAGGAAATATGAAGGGCACACCATCTTTGGGAATAATAAGTCTTTATGCTCAAAAAATGTCTCTTTCACAATCATCCCGGTCATCAGACACATGGCGCAGAGGCAGGTTTGTGGATATTCTTCTGAAATTCAAAGAACTCTTGCCCGAGGGGGGGGGGGGGGTGAAAGCCCCACAGGTTATTACCCTCGCTGTGTTTCTGGTCTGCCCTGCGGGGACCTGCTCTTACACCACAAACACCCCGCTTTTTGGTTTTTTTGGGGGGGGGGTTTTTCGTTTCTTTTCTTTTTTTTTACACAGAACCTCTCTAACCCCTGATGTGACCGTGCAGCATGGGCAGTGATACTTATGATTACATGTTGCTTCTAACTCTAATGACGCTGGACCAGTGGAGGCTTGTGATAAAAATGTTATCGTCAGAGTAGCTCTGCACAAGCTGAGCAGTTGCGACTATGGGGCGAATCACAGCTCGGGGCTTCTTTGGTGATGTGTTCCCTTCAACGGACAACATACAATCCAGCAGCTCATTCTGCACAGTTTTTGAAGTTCCCTTAAATACAGTGGCATTTTCAGGGTGCTCTTCCGACACTCCGTCAAGGGAGGCGACAAAATATCACAGACGCGCACGGAATATTCCGGGCTTATCGGAGCTCTCACCCTTACCATGGCCATGCAAAGCCAACTCAAAGGCGCCACAAAATTCCATAATGTCATAATAACACTATGACATCTGTCATAAACCAGGATGTAACATGATTGTTACAACTCACAAAACATCATCCAATCAAGTGTTGGAATGTTATGCTTTTTTTTTTATACAGATATTAATCATAAAATGATTAGATGATTATATTTAGGTTACTTCGTCGAAACACAAGTAAATTACTATAAAATTCTTGTTCTCTTTAATGAATTAATGAATTTAACGAATTAAATGAAGGGTACAAAAATGACACTGTACCAAAAAAAAAAAACAACAACAAAAACAACTCAAAAATCCTGCTTTAACTCAAACACCAAAGACTGCTGAGTAACAAGCTGCTGATGAGCTGAGATTTAGTACTGACGGTAACAAGGTACCTGTCCTTACGCTTCTGGTTTCAGGTCCTGAACACCCGCCACCCCACCTCCACCATCTCCACCTCCCACAAAACAGCATATCATCATCACAAAACCTGGCGGGCTCTTTCAGTACAATTTTATATTTTCATACTTATATTACTTCAAAACAATTCTGTGGACATATGGCTGGTAACCATAAATGAATTAAATAAATGTATTATTGCCAGTGTGAAGTTCCACAAGGATCTATTCTTGGTCCACTTTAATTTTTTGCTTCTCTCTTACTGCATGTATCCTCTGATTATAAGCTGATCGGTCAGTGTGGTGCTGACAGCTGGGTTACTGTATCAATGTGTCTGAGGGTGCTTGTATGATCAGACATCTGCTTTGCCTTGGGAAGTGGGTGAGAAGATCTCCAACCAATGAAAATGCTTAAGTGTTCTTTAATGACTCAAGAGAAGCAAGAGAAACATTGCAAACAAATCTATTCATCTGGCTCAAAAGACTGCGCTTCAGCAGAAGAATTGTGCAATCATTTCAGATTGCGATCACAATTTTACATTTCATTTCATTAACACTGTGACTAAAACTATTTTTTTGCTTCAGTAATACTAAACAGACCTAACCTTTCTTAGCCATAATCTCAAGTCATCTGCACTGCAATGCACTTTTTTTTCTAACTGGCTTATTGATAGACTACCCAAAACTGACAAAGCAATTCTTCCAATAAGAAGATAAAGAAGATCAGTCTTCTTCTCATGAGCTTATTATGATGTTGGACCTTAACAGATTTCGTCTGAATGTCTGTTTGTACAGTGCAACCTTCTTGCTTACTGGCATGCGTTATGTAAACAGGGTGACAGAGAAAAATGCTGAAACAGCCCTCTCCCTCAGACACTCAAGCTCATGTGCACTGTACTATAGACAGTCTGGCAGTCATTAATTACAATTCTTTTAGACTTTTATGAATTATTTTATTTGTCTATTTTATAAGCATCTGCTTTAGACTTATGTTGCCAACTGTTTTATCGCTGCATCTTATTTCAGTTTTTTGTGTGTTTGTCTTTGTGGAAGTTTCTGTATTAATAGCCTAGTATTTATTTGTTTCGTGCTCTAAGGTTTTTTGCGATTTCAGCCCTCCGAAGACCTCCTCACTTTTGAGAACGTCCTACACAGGAATAAGCCTGCGCTGCAGCTGTAGTGTACAGAGACACCCCAGCATGCGCACGACCACGTGTGAAAGGTTCTCTCAACAAAACAATGCAGCCTGGGACCAAAATAGGCAAACAGATTCAATGTAATCATTAACTTTGTCAAAAGAAAAAAGTACAAATACACAGGCACGCTTGCACTGGGGTTAACATTCTGCAGGTCCTCTACCTCAAAATCTATGGGTCTACTTCACACACTGATGACTGAAATTTTCTTGTTAGACTGTTATATGTTTTAAGACACTGGACAGAGAAGAGAGTGAAGAGAGGCATGCTATCTAAATTAAAACGTCACATAAACGCATAATTGAACGATGACAGTTGCTGAATAATAACGTCTCGCACTTATTCGAATGGAATGTAAAATTGTTCAGTTAGTTAGTAATTGAACTGATTGTCTTTTAATTTTTTAAACAAAGGAGAGCTAAAGTCAATTAAGGTCAAAACTTCAATTTAACAGATTCCTATACATGGGCAACTCGGTCTATATATTTTTTGTGCCGCGTTTCAAAGTAAAATCTTTACTGTTCCAGAGCTCTACTGCCATCTAGCGGCACGACCAGCAAGCCCGTATCCCGACTTTTTTATGGCACCTTTCAGTCAGTTTTCCTAACACTCCCCTGGCCATTCCACCTCGGCATATTTTAGGCTTTATCGCTACCCCGATTACAATCTACTTCAGCCCCAAGGGACTTTATAATTAGTTGATGAGTTTTGACGGAAGTATAAGAATTGAAAAAACGCACAGTGCTGCAAACCCTCGGTAGTTGGCTTGGGAAATACCACGGTTACATAACGAAGAGTAAAACAATGCAAAACCAAGTTGAAGTGAATGCGAACTTTAATTAAACACAAGATAAAATGTCGCGCGGAGGCTTTGTTTTCAAAGTCTTGATTAAGACTAATCGTTCAGAGAGCGTATTTTCATTCTATTTGTTTTAGCTATTTTTTATTTATATTATAGAACAATATTCAATTTTTCCTAATCCTTGTTCGATGATAATTAGTCATTCAGGCTATTTGTCGTTGTTTTATCGATTTCAGTAGCAGGACCTATTCACTATATATGGCGCCAACAGCAATATCTGTGTGAAAATTATCAGTACCTTAGTAGTGTGCAGTTCGCGAACGATTCGTTCTTTTTGAACGACTCTTTTTAGTGAGTCGTTCGTATCGGCTCACTAGCACAATTGATTCAATTGAATCGTTTTTGTTGTTGTTGTTTGTTTGTTTGTTTTGTTGTTGTGGTTTTTTGTTGTTGTTGTTGTTGTTGTTGTTCTGTCGTTCTATAGTCGTAAAGCGACGGGCTAATAACAATCAACAAAGAGCAAGAAAGTGTGGACTAATGTGCCCATAAAAATAGGTCATAGTCAGCCTCTTAAGAAAACAGACTAAGTATCTTACAAAATTGACAAGTGTTTACATTTACCCCAGAGAAGTAATTCATTTTAATCTTTATATTACAAACAAAAGGATCTGAATTTAGTTAAACTTCTGTAGTGTCTCAACTCGAAAAAAACCGAGTTCGAAAGCTCGAGTTCGAATTCGGACAGCTCGAGTTCGAAAACCCGGGTTCGAAAGTTCGAGTCCGACGGTTCAATGCAGTAGATGAGTCTGCTCTAAGACATGCGAAGTTTGAAGTCATGTTCTCGGTTGTTCTGTCGATTCAGTGGATAGGCTACACTCCAGTATCCCACAAGACCTGGGTAACAGATCATTGGAAAGAAGTAAGGCTCAAAGACACGCAGGCTTGCTTTTGTGTGACAAAATAGCACCTTTTGTGTAGCTAATGAATAATGTTCGAAATAAATAAATAAATAGTTTTAGGGACATGCACGCAATTGTATGATGTTAAAGTGAAGTGTTTTGGGCTGTGCACGTTTATCCATACATTGATTTATTTTACCATTTTGGAATTTAAATATAAAGGTAACATTAGCAAAGAAGAAATAAATAGCTTTATTGAATTTACGGAAAGTTTGAGTAATTGGTTTATCAGCATTAGATTTGTCCACGGCCTTTTGCATCCAACTCAAAGCTTCAGCAGAGCAGTAAGCTAAAGAAATGAGTGAGGAAACGCACCGGATGTGCGAAAGAATCAAAACTTGAAAACCTGGGGGAAAAAACTCCGTTTCTCGAACTGTTCGAAAGATTCGGTTCACTAAAATGAATCGAACTGCCCACCATTACCCTTAACTCTTGTTAGAGCAAACGCTAATACCCTTTCCCTAGTAGATTTTAACGTCCTGGCTTCGGATTGGTGAAATGTGTTCATGTGACTCAGATATAGAGGTTGCCCGATTCAGTTTTTTCAACTGTCTTCCTGCCCGTCCGCAGAAGAAGTTGCAGGTAAAGTAGTCTCTTGTCTTCATTATTAAAATGTGCATCACAACTGTTTTGGTAATCGAAACTTAAACGCTAAAATGTCAGAACTTCGAGTTCGTTGATTTCCTTTTCATTTGCACGAAGCTTTAAACTGTTCGGCTTTTTTGCGCACCATTGAAAGAATAAAACCAAATGGGTGAATTAGGTTATGACGGTTGACTGGAATATGTTACGGAATTAATTGTATGCAAACAAATCACAACAGGCAGCCAACTTGATGGAAGTTCGAAATCATATCTCTCGTGCAGACAACGTAAAATAAACCAATAAATAAGTCTTGAGAGCATTTTTTCTGCATTATCACGCATGTCATGAAGCTGTAGCTCACCATCATATTCAGTGGCTTTGGCCAAGGTTTGAACTTTGTCGTTGTAGTCAGAGTGCGAATTATACCATGACAGTCTGGGTTAGGGTTAGGGTTAAGGTTAGTTCTTTTTCTCCAGGGCTATATAGCATAGGATATATAAATGTTTCGACCCCCCCCGCCAACTGTTGTTTTTTACCTCTTTTAGGGGGATCCAAGTCTTAATTAGGGGGGTCAGACCGCCCCCCCCCCGTAGTCCGAACCACGATTGTAGTCAAACTGTGGTATCGCAATACTTCAACAATTTAATTTCAGAGAGTGAAGTGCATGCTTTTCAGTATCAGTAGGCTATATAATCCGTGTATAACATGATAAATATAATTACCTTTTGTTTTGTTTTTGCTTAATTTACCTTTACTGACGGGACAGTCTAAAACGCTTAACGTGAAAAACGCTCTATGCCTTGTTAAATACCAAATATGACGGTTAGACACAGCAAACTTTTCACATCTATAGCTATTCCATAGTACTAAATATATCTGATATATCCGCCTGAGAACGTAGTCAGAAGAGAAGTATTTTAAATATTGGTTATGCGTTTTCCTTGCCCATATCCGCTTAAGGGACGAAAACATAGGCTACCTAACATGATAAGTAGAGACTCAAAATCTTCCAAGATTATAGCTGTCCTTCAGCACTATTCATATCCAAAAGCTTGAGAATGTAGATAGAAAGGAAATACTTTACATACTCATTAAGCGTTTTATCTGGCCACATCCGTTTAACGTTAACACGCAATATATCAACGCTTGCGTTTTTATGCGCAGAGAAACCGTCTAATCAATATTTAAAATATTTCCCTACCGACTACGTTCTGAAGCTGCTGGATATAGTTGGTGCTGAAGGACAGCTATAATCTTGGAAGATTTTGAGTCTCTACTTATCATTTTAGGTAGCCTATGTTTTCGCTAGTGAAGCGGATTCCACTATATAGGCTATGCGCAAAGAAAACGCATAATCAATATTTAAAATATTTCCCCTTCTGAGAACGTTCTCAAGCTTTTGGATATATTTAGTACAATGTAATAGCTGCGAATGTGAGCAGTTTTGAGTGTCAACCTCTTATATTTGGTACTTTAAAACGCGTTAAGCGTTTTTCACGTTAAGCTTTTTAGACTGTCCCTTATTTATTTATTTATTTATTTGTTTGTTTGTTTGTTTGGGAATGCTGGTGGCTGCTTTGTTCGCGCGGTCCGCATTGTTCTCAGAAACTTGAGTATTGCCACGAGAGAGAATTCTCTCAATACTCTGCTCGCTTTGCGCGCCCAAAGTTTTTCTTGGCCGAAATAATCTCTTTGTGACTGTCATGCAAAAGCTTGATCGCGTACGCACCTCAGCATTCTCACTATGGAAGACTGGATTTTGTTTTTCCAGGGGCGTGATTATTTCCGCCTGTCGATGTTATAAGTGACTGATAACACAAGATGTCCTTCGCTCTTTGAAATAAGATTACATTTCACCGAAGTGTAGACAGATTGCGCTTTCTTCACTCACAACCTGTCCTTCAACTTTGTCGCTCAACTGATTGACAATTGCTTTTACTGAGTAAACTATTCGGTCATCCCGTCTTCAGCTGAATGCTTTACCAAGAGTTATCACGGAATTTTAAACCTGACCTGGTGTCCGCTTTGTATTACCATTGAGGTAGTTTTTATCAGATACTATGATACCACTTGAACGGTTTCTGTGAATGGGTAAAAAGCCCAACTCTTTGGCATCCACTGCGGAGAGCCTAAACCTTTATGCACGGTGTGGAGGGCGAACTGCTCATAGGGGCGGTTACGCTCGTTTTTTTTTTAAGTAAGTTCACTGACAGTTGACCCGACTGGTGACATTAATTGAGGTCAGCCAGATCGTCGAATACTTTGAAAAACCGTGGATTTGTTGACTTTCCCCCCACGGTTAAGATCAACGATGCAGTGGAGTTAATGAGTAAAAAAATAATAAATTATCGTTTAATTAGAGACAGAAACTCGATCTTTTCTTTAAGTTGGTCATTCCTAACAGGATACCAAGTTTCCATAACATATGACTATGAAGTGCACGAAAAGAACAGTAAGTCCCTCTATACTGTTGAAAGAGTCTATGCCCATCAAGGGCAGCGTTTTCCACTGCATAACAAAATTTAGATACCTCTCTGTTCTCATGTACCTGATTGAACTCGCCAGCTAATTATCAAATCTTTTAGCTGAGGACAGTGTATTAGAGCAGAGAGAGACCTAACATGTGAAGAACTATGGTCCTTCATGACCAAAGTAGACAAACACTGCACCAGGAGATTATGTTGGCATTATGTAACACCTAAGACCCAGAATCTTTAGAAACAAGCCCTTTAGTTTTACTTCACTAACTAACCAGCTGTCTTTTCTGTTTTGTTTTGTGTAGTGATGTGGCTCTACCTGCTAGGCCTGGTGGTTGTGTACTATGCGTACCGCTGGTTCAAGGAACTCGAAAGAGTTCCAGACCGCGGTAACAAGTACGTCTACATCACCGGCTGCGATACGGGATTCGGGAACCTGCTAGCCCGCCACCTGGACAAGAAGGGTTTCCGCGTGATAGCGGGATGCTACACGGAAAAGGGCGAGGAGGACCTGAAGAAAGCTTGCTCCGACCGAGTGACCACCGTCCACCTGGACGTGAGGAGCAGCCAGAGCATTGACAAGGTGGCCGCGTTCATCAAGGAGAAAGTGGGAGAGAAAGGTACGTGTGGTCAGCCACCGCAAAGGTAAAAACAGTGCGGTACCTAGGAAGACATTCACACTTATTGATAAGAGTTTGTTTTGACTACTGGTTCATTGCCATTAAATTGTCAATTTTAGAAATGCAGTACACCAGTAAACGGTTGCTGAGAATGTTGACAGATCGTCGGTGTATCAGAGCGCAACGTTTGCGGAGTAATAACTCTGTGAGAACACTTGTCTTAAAGAGCAGAGATGTCATTTCGTCTCACAGGTGTGAAAATGAATCCGAGGGCTATAAAAATCACTCGGAAAGTTCCGCCGGCTTGTAAATTGATGGCTTGTAAATTGATGGAGTTTTGTGTGCATTTTAGGGTGGAAATGGTTTTGTGTCTTATCAAAAAACTGCATGAAGTCAGGGGAAAGGTCATACTGAGCCCATATGTCAAAAAGTGAACCTCCCCTTTAACAAACCGTCGTGATGGGCCGAACCAAAAGTACAGAATACCTGTTGTCACAACAATAGATGTAACACAGAATCATTATCAACTGAATGATTGCTGCTAAGGTGTAGTGTTTCACCTTAGGTCAGATGTGTTTCACTGACCTAAGTGTTTATGAATGTGTTACAATGTTGTAATGTTCTCAAAAAAGTCTTGGCTTGTTCGCTGTTTATCTGAACGCATTGCATCGTGCATAAATAGCATGGGCATTTTTAAAAATGCCGATTTTCTTGGTTGCACCCAGTTGTGACGTGAATATTTTGCAGTGAGGGACAAAATGACACAAACACAAATAAGCGGCACCCTTAACAGCTCTCCCATGTTCCTCAGGTCTGTGGGGAGTGGTCAATAACGCGGGCGTGTCCATCCCCTCGGCTCCCTGCGATTGGCTGAACCTTCAGGACTACACGTCCATGCTGGAGGTCAACCTAGAGGGAGTTATAGGCGTGACCCTCAGCGTCCTCCCGCTCATTAAGAAGGCCAGGGGTCGTATCGTGAACGTAGCCAGCGTGTGCGGAAGAATCAGTCCTTTCGGGGGACCCTACTGCGTCTCCAAATACGGCGTGGAGTCATTCAACGACACCCTCAGGTAACTCGTCTGACGAAGCATCGCTCGCAACTTCTTCATTTTGAACGGCACACGAGCGTGTGGACTTTATCCACAGTTTGTCTCAGAAACGGAAGTTTGTTTTTTTTATGTTTTCTTTTAATGGACTGCATGTGTGAATGCATTAGTTTATTGCCATCCTGTTTCAGGCTCAGCATGAAGCCCTTTGGGGTGAAAGTTCTGTGTATCGAGCCAGGCTTCTTTAAGACTAGTGTGACCGACACCCAGATTCTGCTACGTAACGTGAAAATGCTGTGGGAAAGATTACCACAGGAAACCAGGGACGACTACGGCCACGATTACCTGGACAAAGGTACACACGCCATTTACAGTTACCTGCTACGTCCAAGAGTCAAAATATACTCAAACATATGAGCTCAGTAAAATTAAATACATCTTCTCTTCTCTGTGTATGTGTGTGTGTGTACACGTGCGTGTGTTTCTGTGTGTGTGTGTGTGTGTGCACGTGCGTGTGTTTCTGTGTGTGCGTGTGTGTGTGTGTGTGTGTGTGCGCGTCTTTGTGCGTGCGCGTGCCTGTGTGCAGTGGAGGTGCTGATGAAGGAGAAGTTCTCCAACATGCCTGATGCTGACCTGATGAAGGTGGTGAGCTGCATGGAGCACGCGGTCGCCGCCGTACACCCCCGGAGCCGTTACTCCCCTGGCTGGGACGCCAAATTATTCTGGCTCCCTCTCTCCTACGCCCCTGCCTGGCTGTCTGACTACATGCTGCTTAAGGACAGCGTCAAACCTGCCAAAATGGTTGCCTAGGCAACACAGGCTCAAACGTACCATCAGGAAACTCTATGGGTTGTTTATTGCATTTTAATTAATGTTATCAACGTTCATATATACTTTATGTAGAGAAAGTGTGTGTGTGTGTGTGTGTGTGTGTGTGTGTGTGTGTGTGTGTGTGAGTGTGTATGCAGTATGTTGGTGGAAGTGTGTGACTGAAGGTGTCAGTGCAGCTAATTGGTGTTAATTGTTTGATCTTGTTTGTATTCACTGCCTTTTGATTCACTCTGCATGTCTGCACAAAGGCTCTTTATGTACATACACGTTGTGAATATAAAGAAGTCCCTTTGATATAAAAGGGGGGGAAAAAATTGTATCCTTTGTGTTTTTTACATAGTGCTTTTAAAATCACCTTACTGCCTTTAGAAACTGCCTCCTCTGGGTTAAAACACAGTTCACTCTCTGCATGAGAAATCCATGAACAGGGCCAGGTTTTGATTTTTGGTTTGGTTTGGTTTTTTGAATTTGTTTTTGTTTTTTTGGGGGGGGGGGGGTGTTGCCTTTTTTATGAGGGTGTGTGTGTGTGTGGTGGGTTGGGGGGAAGAGGGTAACTAATGGTAGGATTGAAAAAAGTGAAATTATTTTTGACCAGCTAAGCCCTGTTCTCAATATGTTGACACTCAAAGTGGGGAGTGGGGTCTGTGTTGCATGGGCAAAAAAAACACACACACACACACACGCAGTTTACTGTGTTAAATTTCATATCCAGAAGTCATGCTGGGAAACCATTTTAGACGTGCAAGATTTGATGCATATACTGAAACGAACCTTAATATTGCTAAAATTCTCCCACATTGGCTGAGACTCACAGAAAACTCCTAAAATCGCTACACAAAAATCAGCTTTACTGTTTGTTTTGGGGGTTTTTTGTTTGTTTGTTTTTGGTTCTTTGTCCAATTCAGCCGATGACCCTGGAATTGAAGTATCCATAGATTTTGTTGTTGTTGTTGTTGTTGTTGTGTACTATATTATTGATTCAGAGGTTACACTCACAAATGTACCACTTTGCTGGTTAGAAGATATTGTTGGGTGTATAACTGTCCTAGACGTTACTTTACTGCCTGCTGTGACATGCATGCCAACTCTAGACAGTCCTCACATTTCACAAATCAGTTAAGTCTTTATGGACGTCCTTCAGTGAAGGTCAAGGTTCTGGTGACAATCTCTTAGGTGTTTGATAGATTGTTGTCTGACCTTGGCCCGTTAAGACTGATACATGTATGTGTGTCAAAGGCAAAATATTGCTCCCTGTTTCATCTTAAAGAGACAGGACAGTCTTTTAAAATCAGAAACTGTGCTTTATACCACAAATGAAACCAACATTAAGTCATTCACACCCTAAAATGATCTAACGGACCTGACATTTGCATCAGTGAGATATCTTGGCACCTGTTTGATATGGAGTTTAAGTTTTAGTTAACTGGATGTAACTTAACTGAACTTTGTCCTGTCGTGGTTTTTGAAATAGTTGAAACGAAATATTTCTCAGGATATATTTCAGCAGGGAGTGATAAAAAAAAAAAACACACAAAGTCAAACAGGACAGAATATAGCTTTTGATTTGGTAAAGTAAGTTGCATTTCTTTTATTTACCATTGCTTTTAAATGCAGTTTCTGCCAAAAACAAAACAAAACAAACAAACAAAAAAAAAACAGACTGCTCAAAAAGTTGGGTATGCAAAAGCGATGTGTACTTCAGACTCACGACACAAAACTAGGTCGGTCTGTAGTGCTCTTATGTAAAAGTCTGTGTCAAAGGTCAAGGGGAGAAACTTGCACAATGCTATTCTGCTGGCTACTCTGTGGGCTATGGCATTCCTCAGAACCCCCACCCTCACTGGTCTTTCAGACCCATTGCTCTGAACTGGCCATTAATCTGAAACCCTGTTTGCAATTCATGTTACTGCAGACATATTTGACTTTAGAAGGCTGACCTCTTCTGTTTTGTTTGTTTGTTTTGTTTTTTGTGTGAATCAATTTTCCAGCACAAGCTATTCTTGAACTGAAAGCCGAACCGGAGACTGAAACCATGCCAGACAACAGTGTCTGTTGTGGCATGAGAGACCAGAACATTTTGTCCAGCGACGCAACAAGTTTATTCCACGCGCAAGAGCACCCCTTGTGCTCTACGGTGCAGCGAGACCCACAGTGCAGAGCCTGTCCTACAACATGTACAGTTTAATCTGGGATACACTGCCACCTACTGGTCCAGACATTTCATTACAACACTACCCATGTGTACTGGGGACAGTAAGATTCACCGATTAGCATCAGTGCACCGGCGCAAAAGTTCACGACGCGATTGCCCCCGATTAAAGATGCGTGCACTGGATACAATTTAGGATGAACCCGCGATGCATCGTTTCTAATATCTTTGCATCGGTAAAATCCGATTTATTTATATACAATTATTAGCAGAGGTGCTATGCCGTTATTATTTAGAACTGCAATCAATAATTTTATATTGATTCTTCCTTTCTGTTTGTCGCTCCCATCACAATGCATCAAGATGTGTATCACATTGGCCTCAGTGATGGAGATGCACATCCCTAATGTGAACTGATGCATTGACGTATTTCGGGACAGGGCACTCCTTCAGCATGGATGCATCTTGTGGTGTTTTGTTTTTTTGTGAACCAGATGTGGTACCTTTAAATCTCTTTGAAGAGTTTAGAGAGAAACTCAATTCTATAGGTCTCTAACAATTAACCTTCTTGCAGTCTACATATAGAAATACTCAACCACATGTATTTCTGGGCGCAACTCAAAACCAAAAAGCACATTAGACCCATTATTAAAACTCAAACTCAAATAACCTGGGTTGTTATCAGACATCCATGAGCAAGATCCAGTCAGAAACTACAGACAACTGTTCCAAGGCTTAAAAAAAAAAAAATTGTTTAATTTAAAACTAAGACACACACAATGTATGGTAAGACAGAGCTTTATTTCCATCTTCATTTAATTGGAAACATTTAAATAGAACTTTTTTTTTTCCATCAGAATGACTGACAACACAATGGTACAATGTTTGCTTGAGTCGAATGTGACATTTGTTTTACAAACCAAGTGCTCCTCCCTTGATCCACCTCTTTTTAACCCCTCCCTGACGTTTATAGTTCCTAAACGACAACCCGCTCACGAGTGCTCCTTGGCCAGTTTCTCTGCCTTCTGGACCACCTCCTCGATTGGGCCCACCATGTAGAAAGCCTGCTCGGGCAAGGTATCGTACTCACCTGAGAAACAGAATCAGACATCAGATCAATACACACAGATTCAGCACATTATCAAAAAGGTAACTGGTTCTCTTGAACGTCCAGCAATTCAACAAGTGTGTCCTATTCAAATTCTGCACTCTGAGGAATGAGGGAACAAGCCAGACTGTGTCTGAGAGTAAACTGAACTGAGTGGAATGGCTGGAGGTTTGGAGGACACACCAGCTCGCCAACCCCCCCCCCCCCCCCCTCTCCCTCCCCTCTCTCTTTGTTCCGTACCTCCCAGGATGCTCTTGAAGCCCTTGATGGTGTCTTTCAGGGGCACCAGTTTGCCCAAGTGTCCAGTGAACACCTCGGCCACCTGGAAAGGCTGGGACAGGAATCTCTGGATCTTGCGGGCACGGGCCACAGTCAGCTTGTCCTCCTCAGACAACTCATCCATACCCAGGATAGCAATGATATCCTGCAGAGACTTGTAATCCTGCAATGACGCAGAGATGCGACAATACATCAGTGAAACACTGCAGAAGTCAAGAACTTGAACTAACAACAAAGAGCAAAGACACAATATGACTGCCACACCATGTGAAAAAGTATCGCAACCCCATTTTCAATATAAATCAATACACTTTTTTTTAATATTTTTCTTTTACAAAAGCGAGATGTCTCCCTGGACAAAGCTTGGGATTCGTCTGGACTGTAGACGGTGCTGACCAAACCCGGCGAGGCTGGAGACCACTCACTCACCTGAAGGATCTTCTGGACACCACGAGCCACGTCGTAGTGTTCAGCTCCCACGATGTTGGGGTCCATGATACGGGAGCTGGAGTCCAGGGGATCCACGGCGGGGTAGATACCCAGCTCAGCGATGGCGCGGGACAACACAGTGGTGGCATCCAAGTGGGCGAAGGTGGTGGCGGGGGCAGGGTCAGTCAAATCATCGGCGGGCACATAGATAGCCTGGCAAGATATGACAACACATTTAGAACAAAAACAACAAAAAAAAATAATAATCCAAAAACCAAAGTTAACACTAACCAAAACTGTACTGTATTTAACAGCATGTCTGTTCGACAGAAAGCCTCTAAAAGTCCAGTAATGTGAGTTAAGTCAACACTGTCCGACAGGAAACGCGGATTAGAATTGTTCTCATTGGTGGAATACCCTCCTCCCATTTGAGCTTAACAGCTGTGTGGGACTGTCTCACTCCCTTTTCGCTTACACATATGATCACCCTCTAATATCCACTGAGCTAGTTCCTGTGTGTACCTGCACAGAGGTGATGGATCCTTTCTTGGTTGTGGTGATTCTCTCCTGCATGGTACCCATGTCAGTGGCCAGGGTTGGCTGGTATCCTACAGCAGATGGGATACGACCCAGCAGGGCAGACACCTGAATGTAGTTGCAATAGGAAAGAGGGGTTAGAGCTGTTTGCCACAGAAACAATGGATTGTGTAACCTATTAAACACAGCTGTCTTCTGTAACACTTAATTCATCTTCATTAAAATGTAAGAACATTATAAATAAATTTGCATGAGCATCTAAAAAGGCAGGACGTATAAAACAGAGGGGCTTATGGGTGCACGACCCTATGCGGCTGACCTCTGAACCAGCCTGGGTGAAGCGGAAGATGTTGTCGATGAAGAGCAGCACGTCCTGTCCTTCCTGGTCACGGAAATATTCGGCGACGGTGAGTCCAGTCAGAGCCACACGGGCACGGGCGCCGGGGGGCTCGTTCATCTGCCCGTACACCAGCGCCACCTAGAGACGCGGAGGACATAGCACCACTATGGTCAGACAAGCATGACACTAAACATACTACTGCCGCATATTCTGAGAACTCACAGGAATCTAAGTACAGTTATTCATTTTACTGACGGATCTTAAAATTAGTAATTGTCAGAACACCACCAGCCCAGCAGTGTCCGCAGTAAACCATTATGCGGAGTTCCCCTTATCACCTCATTCTGATGAGAACCAGACACAAATAAGCCTTACAAGGCCTGATCTCAACCTCTAACATATGATGACAGCCTGTCATTCATAAGCCAATATAAATTGAGATGTGCAGTAAAAGGTTTTACACATTTCAAATGTCCAGTGAGAATGTAATTAAAACTACAAAAAAAGGACACGGATTACACCCAGGAGGCTGGATTTCTACCTTGGAGGTGTTGTCCTTCAGGTTGATGACACCGGACTCAATCATCTCATGGTAGAGATCGTTACCCTCACGGGTCCTCTCACCCACACCGGCAAACACAGAGTAACCACCATGGGCCTTGGCCACGTTGTTGATCAGCTCCATAATCAACACAGTCTTGCCCACACCGGCTCCACCGAACAGACCTACAGGTAAAAAAAAAAACGTGAAATTAAGCACAGACCAAAGACAGATCAAAAGTCGTGTGGTAAACATTATATTGCTGTGTTAACCTGTGCGAAGGTTAAGATGAAAGCTGATATTTTAAGGAAAAAGTTTTCAACGTTGCCACTATTCATTCAAAACAAAGCAGAGCTATATGTAATATTCCATTAAAAGCTCTGTTTCGGTACAGTCTCCTGTTCCTCCTACAGAACATTCCGTTTCAATCACTCGTACAGGTACAATGCTTGAGGGTTGAAATCTACATAGGTATTGCCTCTCCTTGCTGCTAAGTGCCTATATTGTACGGTTAAGCAGACATCTGCGACCCATACCGATCTTGCCTCCCTTGGCGTAGGGGGCGAGCAGGTCGACCACCTTGATTCCTGTCACCAGAATCTCCTGCTCCACACTCATGTCAGTGAACTCAGGGGCTTCTGCGTGGATAGGGGCAGTCCTGAAGGACAAACATGAGGGCGGTAAAAAAAAAAGGTCAGTTCTGCGTTCATCTGCACAGTACCACTGAACTGTCACCGTCATGTACATAATAATAATAAAAGTTTATTTAGAGCCCAATATCACTATTTATAGTCACAAAGGGCCTTACATGTCGATAGCCTTAAGTCAGTTCTAACATTTGACAGTTTAGTGGCTCTGAGCTGGAAAGTTCACATTAGAACTACAGCAGTGGATAACGCTTCTTTTGAATCTCTTATATTCATTTTCTTAGCAACACCATTTAACTGCCACCAAGCTGGTTCAATGCAAACCTTGTTAGACTGCAGCATTAGCTGCTACCATAAACTGTCTGTTGGTTAGGCAGTCATGTATCAGCTACGTGCATAGTCAGATATTAGTGTGGTACTGGAGGTCGCCCTCACTGTTTTGTTGTGATTGGTCCTCTCTCGTCGATTGGCTCTCCAATGACATTCATGATCCTGCCCAGGGTCTCAGGGCCCACGGGGATTCTGATGGGGGCTCCAGTGTCCAGAACCTTCTGACCACGCACCAGACCCTCGGTACCGTCCATAGCAATGGTACGCACTGTGTTCTCACCTAAGGTTGATTTAAAAAAAAAACAAAAAAAAAAAAACACAACAACATTAGAGCAGAACACAACAGAAATACTGCCAATACAACAGAACAGCCCATAATATCTCCATCTCTAACAGTTTATCTGAAATAAATTGAATGTGTGAGCCTTCATCCAATAATACTGCTGACAGAAGCTCTCTGCTCTCCAAAGTTCTATACAGAAGTCCAGATACTTCAACCCTTTCTGTGTATAAATTAATTATGAATAATTCTATTAGCATTCGTACTCACAA
Source organism: Chanos chanos (assembly GCF_902362185.1). Lineage (NCBI taxonomy): Eukaryota > Metazoa > Chordata > Actinopteri > Gonorynchiformes > Chanidae > Chanos > Chanos chanos. Next base: position 4,089,793 of record NC_044502.1, on the reverse strand, counting down.
ACTTATGTATGATATAGTCCAATGTCCTTTAGTGGTATTTTCTTACCCAGATGCTGAGCGACTTCCAGGACTAGCCTGGTGTCGCGGCCGGTCACTTCCAGGGCATTGAGAATGGGGGGCAGGCCTTCATCGAACTGAACGTCGACGACGGCACCGATGACCGCGACGATACGCCCGGTGGCGGCGGCGGCAGCTGCGGCCGGTGCTGCATAATCTCTACCTGTGAACAAGTGCAAAGCCGAAATAAACCAATGCCCACTGTGCGATCATTAAGTTCAAATGTATGCCCTACTTATGCTATGGTGACCGAGGACATGACAAGGTGATAAATACGTAATACACTTCGCTTCGACAAGCACAAACCGAGACAGGAACATCGCTAACTTCAAAATTCCTGTGCCAAAGGACTTCAGTGCAGGGAAATGCCTTAGCAACTGCAGTTAAGATGACGGATTAAAACTTAACGTTATTATTCAGTTCGTTGTTTGGTCCACTAGATTGACATGGGGGGGAGACATCGCTGGCTAATTCACACTACGATTGAATCAAATGCACCTACTACAATATCATAAATGAAAAACAGTATATGACAATACCTTCAATGCCCTTCGTTATTACAACGTGCAAATAACTGCGCACAGACAACTTTCGTACGGTTGAAATGCTAGCAAGTTAAGCTAGCTAGCTTGCTTCCTCATGACACATAAAGGTCATTTGTCTTTTCTTCAAAATAATCGGAAACAGTGATGGTTACTGGTCACAGATCGCTGTACAAACAACTCAACGCTATGTAACAACGTATAAAAACACTGTATGTCAAAATATGTCAATGAATCTTTGAATGACAAAAGTTTACGGCCTGCATGCTCTCGTGCCCCCCGCACGCTGCCATTTCACTGAGTCTGTAATGACAGCGTCGTTGTCCTTAAACCGTGTGAAAATGAGATAAAACTATGCTGTTCGGGAACGATCGATAATTGTGCATGACTTACGAGAAAATAACGCTGCTGGAGATCCAGTAAGAGCCTTCAGGGGTGTAACCCCGGGCTTCAGAGCCTGCAAAGCCCCGGTGCAGCAGCGTCCCACAGCTCCTAACATTGTTAAAATGGCTGAAGGTGGAATGGGTCGGAGGATCATGAGCGGTTATATACGACCGCTCGAAACAGACAGAGCGCATGCGCTCCACGAATGATGGCGTTGGTCATGATATGTGCGCAAGCGCACTGTGTTGAAGGACGGTGCTGTGGAGACGTGTGGCCTACCAAAACTTCGTTAGGACTAGCATGGTTAGCATTTGAAATGGTTGTTTGCAGGTCTCATACCTAAATCACAAAGGTTAGGCAAGTTGTGCATTCGCCATTACTGCAGAAATTATAAAAATATCAGGGAGTAAGTTTAGGATAATGTGTTGCAACACGTAACAACAAGTTGCTCCGTCTTTCCATCTAATCCTTATTCGGCAGTGTAAACCTGTTTTTCTTAAGTTCTGCCAGTTCTAATATTAAAACTGTTCGTTTATGTGTGGCTGTCGGAGCAGAGAGTACAATATCCTCTGCAAACGGTAGACTGCACTTTACACAGTAGGCATGTTCTTCACATGCAAACAGGATACTGAGGGATACACAGGAAGGACACTTCAATTGTGTTCCTTTTTGGAAAATCTGTTATTTATGATGTGGCCACCAGAGGGTAGTAAAACACTTCAGAATGTAACCCAAGTACACACAGTGGACTCGGTGATGACACCTCGCTCTGCTAACCTAGAGCAATCACAACTAGTGATGGGAAGTTCGGATCTTTTTACTGTCTCGGATCTTTGAATCTCGTTCAGTAAAATGAGCGAATCTTCTTTCTAGTCATTCGTTCATTTCGTTCCTTGGAACTAGTGTGGCACTGTAGCTGTCATCTGAGTGATGACAGAAAGACGGTTCTCAAACACTAACAGCTACATGGTTTCCTTCACTTAAGGTATAATACACAAGTTCACTTTTGTTAAGCTCTTAAGCAACCTTTTGGACCAAATTGGTTCAGTTGAAATGGCTGATTAGTTAATTTGCCCGCACCAGAGCGCTGCGCCGATCAACAAAAAACATCATTCTATGATAGCTATTCACTTTAGCCTACCTGGTTATTGAAGACCCGTAGTGTTTGAATTCGCTGCAACGGAAAAGAAAGTTAAAAATCCGTTCAGTAGTTACATTGCACGCAGCTACGGCAATGTTCTGGCTGACCTGCTAACGTCAGATACCTCTCTTTACCAGTGATAATAGCACTGGTCACGTCACTGCTGTAACCACGTGCATAATGAACGAAAGACCCGAAGTTATGATTAGTTGTGACATGTGACAAATGAACTGGAGACTCGGGACCCGAACACCCATACTTATGAGTCGTGAACGAATCAGACGTTCCTACACTGAGCCTGCCCAACGGTTATGTGACAAGTGAACGGAAGACACAAACCCGAAAGACCCGTTCGGGAACGAAGCTCGGCCTGAGTGGCGCGCATGAGCGGCCTAGGGAGAAAATGAACGAATCATGTATTTTGCTTCAGCAATTGAGTCAATCATCAAGGGTTTAATGAGAACTGAGAGTTTTAATGTTACAACCAGGTGTATAACTGTAGAACAACAAGTGTTTAATAGGGTTTGTTGTAAGGGTTCTGGCCTCAGACACAAGGTTTCATCAAATCTAATATTCTGTTCCCCGTTGTTATCCTACAGGAATTCTTTGTGCAACTCTATAGACCGTTCTAACTGATTTTAATTCATTGTTTGACCTACAAATTTTGGTCAGGCGTCAACTTGCAATTGATCTCTCTTGTCGTACTGAAACATTTTTAAACCATCAGTGAAACTCACCTAGGGTGAAGTTTCGCACGTCCGAAAAAAAAAAAGTTTCGCATGTCCGATATCTGTAAATTACAACGGTTGGTGAAAGCCTTTGATCAGTGTAATATGATGCGTCATATATCCCCGTTCTTCCTTATGAAAATTCCTACGCTTCACTGACTCTTTTTATGTCCCAGCCTGTCCATCACATACTCCATTTTACTGACTAATTCACTTGGGCTCAAACGTTATTGGTCCTGTCTAAGCGTTCAACTGACATCTGCCCACATATTCAAACTGACGTTAATGGTCGGGCCTCGAGAAAGAGGTTCAATACGTTTAAGCTCTTAGCTAGATCGTATTTGTTGCGTGCATTGTGATGGTCTGTATAGCAACTCGGGTTAAGAGAACAGATCCAAGAGACCCCTTTACCCGTGAAGAGTAAAGCGGTTTAAGGACGGCTTTTTAAATTCGCCATAATGTTTGTTTATCCCTCAGCCAACAGAGGAAGTTAAAGTAAAAAATGTATAAGTTTCCTGCAGCCATTGGGACACAGCCTGTACTTGACATTGCATGGAATTTGATCACATTCCTAAGACATCTCTCTCTCTCTCTCTCTCTCTCTCTCTCTCTCACTCTCTAAGTTTTTATCTGATCCTTCTTAAAATTCCTCTTCCCAAATCATCAATCATATGAAATAGTCATATATAGTTCACAGGGTTCACAGTTTACAGAGATAGATAGATAGATAGATAGATAGATAGATAGATAGATAGATAGATAGATAGATAGATAGATAGATAGATAGATAAAAAGCTCACTTATGCTCAGTGTAGAAACACACTACCAGACAGTGATTTGGCGTAATACCAAGAGAAATCGGAGTAGTCATTTTGCTTTGGGCAGTACGGTGCAGATGGCCAAGTCAAAAGCAATGAGTTCCTATTGTTCCCACCCTATCATCTCCCTTTTATCACCTAAATTTCCCTGCCAAGCCATGTAGTCTTCAAAAAGGATCGTGAAGTTTGCTTCATCCCTGGAGCATTCTGGCTTGGTGCAGATGGTTGAAAGGCTTCTGAACGCTCTGTGTGTGTGTGTGTGTGTGTGTAAGTGTGTGTTTCTTCTCTGTGGTAAAATATGGCAACAGAATCCATGAGAATTTTCTTAGGTTGTTAACCACATGATTGCCCAATGAAAACAAGTTTTCATAAACACTTTTTTTTTTTTGCATGTTTCAGCTTCTACTGAACACATTGTTTACACAGTCTCAACTGATTGCTTTTTTTTTTTTTTTTTTTTTTAAATACACGCATCAATGCAGTACATACACACAGCAATCTGGCACATGTGAACATTTGTAAACATCCCCTGTTTACAAATATGCAATATGGCTGTTTTATTTGTTCTTGTAAAAGCTTGCCTTTGTTTTACATTAAAAAAAAAACCAATGTATAGTTGTATAGTTCTGGACAGGGTTTGCCATTTGTTTTATATTTCTGTGTGGGGCATTCCTCCTTTGGTCTCTGTGAACCTCCTCACAGATTCCTGCCCGGTCGTATGGATCATGCATATATAATTGGTACATCATGTCTTTTCATAAAAGCATGGTGGTGGAGGGGTATGTTTCACGTTATTTTCGGAGAAGTTACAGAGTCCGTTCTTGTAATCCCAGTCTTCTCCGCTGAGGGAAACTTGGGACAACTGGGACGCAGCTGCGTGCAACCGGCACGCGCGTGTAACGCAGCTGGGATTCAACCCCCCTGGACCCCGGGTACGGGACACACCTCTGCCCTCGTGTGACAGTGCGGCTGCATCACGCTAGTGGGTATTAAACTTCCTAAAACAACGTGAGAGTCCTTGAGAAGAACATGCTTGAGTGTGGTAAACTTTATCTCAGATAAAAAAAGGGGGAAAAAAATGCTTAATGGCCCCCGGGGCCTTGGCCCCCATTCAAAATGACTGCACAGCTCCTCCCGTATATGTCTAAAGTTAAGCACAGTATTTAGAGGCTAGAGGCTGTGCTTTCTTGTTTTGTCTGTGTGTCGTACTAAACATCATCACTTTTCACAAGGGGGATAATACCAACCTCAGAGTTCGCTGGAAAACATCAAAGACTCTCCTCTCTGCAGTGTGTGACTTCTTTGATATATGCTTTCATGATGGTGAATAGCACTGTATGATGGATGGGTTGAAATGTAAGATAATGTTAGTGAAACTTTTTTGTTTTTTTGGTTTTGTTCTGTTAAGAGCATTCAAAAAAAAAAAAAAACCCATTGCTTTTCGCTTGCTTTTGGCGTCGACTGTTTCATTACGTTACAAAAGGTTTTCTGTTCATTTTCTGGCGTGAGGCCGACAGTACTGTTCACTTGGCTTTATGAAAGTATTAAATGAGATTAGGATTCAACCCATGCATCTTAAACGTAAGGATATGTCTATTCACCTTAAGCCTTACGCTGAAGCGTGAATCCCAGCTCAACTCAAACTTTCATACGGTTTTGACAGTATGTGAATCAGTGCTCTCTCTTTCTTTTTCTCTCTCTCTCTCACGCGCACACACACACACACACACACACACAAACACATACACACTCACACACACACACACACACAAACACACACACACAGACACACACAAACACAAATACAAATGAACTTTCTGTCATCCGTAAAACCCCTCGAAACAGTCCAAACACACCCCACGATGGCGAACGACACGGCCTTTGACCTCCACACATGACGCGCGCTGCCCCTCTCTGTCTCTTACGCTTTTTTAATCTCCCAACAGTTTAGCGTTAGGGGTGGAATGCGTGTTCTCCCCGTGTGAAGCGCGTGTGTCAGGTGCGATGAAGATGTTCGTGGTTCAGGTGGAGGACAGTGGCCGAGCGTAGCCCAGCAGACTGTCCTCAGGTGACCGTTAGCTTCATATTACATCAAAGACACAGAACCGTTCAGAGAGAATATGAAGTCAATGCTTCAAAATGTAATAAAATGAGAAACACATTCCTAAGTTCAGTTCAACTGAACTCAAGTCAGTTACACAATTGTTTGTATAATCTTCCTCCTCTTCCTCTTCTCCCTCCTCCTCTTCTTCTTCTTCTTCCTCCTCCTCTTCTTCTTCTTCTTCTTCTTCTTCTTGTTTTTGTTGTTGTTGTTGTTGTTGTTATTGTTATTGTTTGCATTAGTCACGTAACAGCTCTATGGAATTCTAAGTGTGAGACTACTGGTGAGCAAACCTATTTGCTTCATTCTTTAAGCCTGAGCGTTGGAGAAACAGCAGAGCCGACGGAATCTGCGGTGCATTTGGACACAGTGGGAAGACTCAGTAGAGAGCTGGAGGAGCGATGGACTGTTAAAATGAACAGGATGTTTTCTTGGCAGGTGGCGACATCAGGCAGCGCCGATATCAAAAGGGGAAAGATGACGGCATTCAGCACAGATCGTTTGCACGTTTTTCGCTGCTCTTTCGTGGAAAAAAAAAAAAAAAAAACAACGTTCTAGATTTAGGGCCGCGTTCCCCGCTCCGCCGTGCCGGAGCAATTCCACCCACCTGCCTGTGCCGTGCTCTGTCATCGCCATGACGACCGCCTGGATTTATGACATCACCCAAAGTGGACTCCATTCATTCTCCACGGCAACCGAGAACAGGCCGTTTTCCACGGCGACCGAGAAAAAAGCCCCGTGACGGTGCCTCCATTGTCTCCCCTGCTTTACTAACTATAATAAAAGGAAACAAATGGATTCCAATTTGTTCACTGGTTTCCATAAAATCTGTTACAAAACTTTGAATTTGTTTGTGAAGAATTCAGAATTCATTTATTGTAGTTTGAAGAAATATGAGGTCAGTTGCTCCAATCCCATGATTCATTTCATTCATATTTTAAGAGAATGTTAGTACTTTTGCATAGATAGTAGCACACATCAAAATCTCACAGTTACTTAAAAAAAAAACAAGGTGAAATTAAATGAACCGCCTAAATAAAACTCTGTGTCAGACTATGCCGTCATAACGACCTCTTCACCGAGGGATTACATCAATGCAGACCGATGGTTCGCATCACGGATTCTGCTCCCCAGAAGACACAAAACATATGAGAGTGTTTCAATCTGCATCATGTGCTAAAAATTAAAAAAGACTATAAAACTAACTATAAATCTGTGGTTGCCTTTAATCACCTCTCGGAATGACACTGACCGACCTGGGTCTCTGCCCAAGGTTCCTGTTCTGGGTTTGCTCAGGTCCGTTTAAGTAAATCCAGACCTACTCTGCAGGCTGTAGTTTTTAATGCGTAGTACAGGTCCAAGGAGTTTCCCAGCCGTAGACTGAGACAATATGACTCTACATAACAGCTCCGTGCTTGGAGATCTCAGTCAAGCAAAGAGAGAGAGAGAGAGAGAGACAGAGGAGCCGGATCCAGGCAGGAGCTAAACCAATCAATCATTAGCACATTCTTGAATGACAGCTGAATTCTGCCTGCCTCCAGGTAAGACGTATTAAAGACGGTCGCGGTGTTACGGACTAATGAACTTGACTGATAGGTCAGCCGACGAGACGCATTATCTGAGGGGTTGGAACTGGAGGTGAAGGATCAGAAATGTGAATCCATAACATGGCAGTAATGAGACCTTTTTCTCGTAACATTATCTCGAAGGAAAACTGACAAGCACCGGGGGTTTGAGAACCAAAAAGATTGACGTTTTTGAGTCCTGTGGCTGTGAGATGGTGTTTTAAGGCCCCTGTGATGATGAGATAACTCATAGAGCAAAACTTCTATAGTCAGTGCTGTCTTATGGCAACCCTGCAACTCAGTTTTTCTGTCTCTCTCTCTCTCTCTCTCTCCCTCTCTCTCTCTTTCTCTCTCAGTGGTATGTACACACAGCTGGAATCACACAAGTTTATGTTGTGTGCTGTACCTAAAACCCAGTAGGACAATGATTAAACGCATCCTTCACCACTGGACAATTACAAATGTTCATTTTCACCCCTGCTCTGTACACTGTCCTCCCTTTTCCTCATTAACAACACGCTGGAATGCACTCACTAACTACGGTCTTTTCTTAATATTATTACCAATGATTTCAAATATATTATAAAGGTTTATTCAGTTACTAATATATAATTAATGACTATTGTTTGGTTCGTACGCTCTGACGGAGTCTGCCAAAAAAAAAAGAAAAAAACCCCCTTCATTTTAGACAAAGTTTGCAGTCAGTCTTTGAAGTTTTTATTTCCAGCTGTATATTCTACGCAGGGCTGTCACGCTGTGGGCGTGTTCTGGTATGCATAATCATACATTACCTGCCCGTCAATAAAACGGGGAAAGGGAAACCAAGGGGCGGAGTCTCAGAACGCCTAAGGAATAACTGCAGCCGCTGCACCTTACTTTCAGAGTGAGAGAGAGAGCGAGCGAGAGAGGGCACATACTTTAAAGTAAACTCTTTTCCCCTCACACAGGCACTTAAGCGGGGTCTCCTTCTCTTACGCGCTGTGACTCAAAGACACACACACACACACACACACTCACACACTTCCACTGTACTTCACTGCACACAGCCTCCTTTTCTCTCTCTCTCTCTGGCTCTCTCTCTCTTTCCTTCCCTATCCTTCTTTCTTACCCCCCCCCCCCTTTCTCCAGTTCTTTCTCCCCTTGCATTGTTGGATTAGTGCACTGTATGCAGCTGAAGAGGAGGGGCAGACTGAGAGAGGTGGCAGTTGGAGGTTTATTTCACTCTCTCAACTGATCTGGGATCATTGTATGACTTTTGTACTGCTACCCTTGCCGTACATCAGACACTTCTCCACACTGCACTGAGAACAGAGTCTACCGGAGCTGTGCCACTCCACACAGTAAGTCTGCTTTTAGTTACTGTATTTTGTAAAAAAAAAAAAAAAAAAAAAGATTCTGTTGTTTTGCCAATAAATACTTGTAAGTACTACACTGAGTCCCAAAAAGAACAGAAAGAGGCATGAATCAAGTTCAAATTATTTTATAGTTTCATTTGATAACAGGCTCTTAAGCCAAATGTGGTGCTGTTGTAACTTCTGGAGGTCGTTTTAGTATGTAAATGTGAAACTGAGTTTGCCGTGTGTTTCAGTGAAGATTTTGAGATACATTTCTGGACGACTCTGATTTGGACTGCTGTTCTGACATGATCTGTGTGCGTGTGTGTGTGTGTGTATGTGTGTGTGTGTGTGTGTGTGTGTGTGTGTCAGTAGCTGTGATGTCCTGGCGTGTATGCTGGCTGGTCTTGTTATGTGGGCTGCAGTGTATCTGGGCTCAGGAGTACTATGATGAAGATTATGAGGAAGAGGAGAGGAGAGGAGACACAAGAGTCAAGAACAAACTGCTCAGACCCAAAAGTAACCTTAAAAACAGTGCTCAAAGTAAGTCACAGCGTAACACACACACGGCAAAACCCAACACAACGCAACACAACACAACACAACGTGCTGCAACACGACAAAACGCAACGCTGAACGGAGGAGAAATTACAACACAAAACGTTAACTTTCCACAATAAACCGTTGAGCGCACAAATCTATGCCAAATATCACTTCAAGCACTTCCAGGATTAGCAGCTGTCACATTAAAATATAAAATCATTTTCATAATTTTCCATGATTAGACATAAAAAAAAAATAATGCATTTCTTTTATGTATTTTAAAGAACAACCGGTGTCAATTTTTAATCCCTTTTAATACCCACAACTTGACGAAACACAAATCTCCAGAAATTTCCAGGGCATCATTATCGCCAGTCACCTCCAGAAAGCCAGGGACATATACGTCAATCTAGTTTTCTTAATAAACTCCACGCAGCACATCACAGAACAACATGATTTCAAAGGAGTCTGGAACAATCGTCGAATGCCAGAACATTTGATTACAAGGCGGATTGATTACACACGTGTGTCTCTCTCTCTCGTAAAGAAGACAAAAAGCAGCCCTCTGCCATGGAAAATGAGATGTGTAGCATCATGACTTTCCCCACGGAAACTTTTTTTTTTTTTTTTTTTTTGGCTTTCATGGAAGTTTCTGGAAGTGGCCAAAGGATTTGATCTTATCTCAAGGTGGTTTGTGGAGACACCCCCCCCCCCCCCCCCCCAAACAGTTCTCCTCTGCATTCTAGAGGTTGATGAGTTTTTATTCCACAACATGCTGGTGTTTTACCTGGGGCAAGATCCTCTTTTTGCTGACACATTCGTTTTGGAACGTAAACGTGATTTATCAAGACCTGCGTGGCTTTTTTTTTCCTTTTTTTTCTTTCTTTCTTTTCAATTCTTTTTCAGTTCTCCTCCCGGTGGTCAGAAATGAGGAAAACTCATTGAGGACACCGTTTATGATCGTTAAGCCTGCAGCCTGGGTCATCTTAGCACTTTGCGCTAATGCTGCTCTTGCTGCCCAACAGCTACAGATCTTATTTAAGGTCAGTCTGTTCTAATACACCTCTCTCTCTCTCTCTCTCAGCAGTCCTAGATGAAGACTGCTCTCTGGAGCTGGCGTTTGTGGTGGACAGCTCGGAGAGCGCCAAAGAGAACCATGCCCAGGAGAAGCGGTTCGTGGCCGACATCATTGACCGGGTCCAAGGGATCCGTCTCCAGACGGGGCGTAACCTGAACTTCAGGTCAGCCCTGCTGCAGTACAGCAGTCACGTGATAGTGGAGCAGTCCTTTAAAGAGTGGAGGGGCGTGGCCAGCTTCAAAGCCCGCATCCTTCCGATGGCCTACATCGGACACGGCACCTACACCACCTACGCCATAACCAACCTCACCCGCATGTACTTGGAAGAGTCCGAGACACGCAGCGTCAAAGTGGTTATCCTTCTGACCGACGGCGTCTCCCATCCCAGAAACCCGGACATTTCCTCCGCCATGGCCGACGCCAGGAACCAAGGCATCCGCTTTTTTGCCGTTGGCATCACGCCAGTTGCCAACGAGCCCTTCAACGTGGTCCAGCTTCGCCAGCTGGCAAACCTGCCTGAGTCTCGTTTCCTGCACAATCTTCAGGACAGGGGTGTCGTGGACAAGATCATCAAAGAGATTGTGAGTATATTGGGAAAAGTGTTGTTTTTATGGGTTTTTTTTTTTGGGGGGGGGGGGGGGGGGGGTTGTAGATTAGCAGTTATTTATGTGTTGGGCCAAAAAACTAACTGTTAATGTGACACTGACATCAGAATTTATTTATTTATTTATTTATTTATTTAATACTACTAGAAAGAGGCCTTTTGAATACTTTAGGGGGTGTAAAGTGAACGCATTAAGGGTTGTCTCCCATGTAGGTTTACTGAATCACAGAAAACATTCGGCAAAGATACAGCAATAACAACAGTACAGTTCTACGTTTAAAAGCATCTGCAGCTGGTCCTCTGAGTGTAGTTTGGGGAGTTTAGAAACAAGGGGGTGCTCCTGAAACAGGACAAAGGGTTGTCCAAATTTCATTATTTCAGCTGGATACGGTCCCACAGTAGTTCTAAAAAAAAAGTCCGAGGGGAATCGTTTAGAACAGTGAAAACAAAATCACTCACCGAAGGTGGGATGTTCAGTGAGCTTTGAAGTCGAGAAATTATAGTTTCGTTTGAACTGAAGAACCAAAAGCATAACAAAGACACGAAGGATTTTTTTTTCTTTCTTCTCATATCTTGGGGGTGGGTTCGAAAAAACGGTGGTGCACGAATGGTGGTGAGCGTGTGCTCTTTGAGATTGTCCTCACATAAAGCGCAGACGTCAAGTTTAGCGTGTCTCTCAGAGTTAACGGATTTGATTTCACAGAAAGAAGAGCGGGTGCCAAGCCAGCGTTGCTAGGCTAATGTGGCATAGTGATGGTACCAAAGAAAACGCTGTCTACGCTGCCTCTTTGTTGCCCGTAGACCACAATTTCTCGATTTTGTCCGAATAAAAATTCTCATTCGCCGGTGTATTTGCCGTAAACTATCATAGGTTGCAACGGTACGTTCTAACAGTTTTAATACGTGCGAAAAGCGTCAACGTATGGCAGTAAATCTTCTCCAATTAAGCAGCGGTTGTTTTTCAGCTCCTTGACTGGAAAGCTGCCCTCAGGAACTGGAAATCTTTAACAGCAGATGATTGCTATAGGTTGCCCATAGCTGCTCATCTTCGGTAATGACTTATTTTACTGCCCTTGCAATGGTTAGAAAAAACGAATAAGCCATTGGAAGTCTGACGGTAAGTGCAGTAAAATAAGTCGATAGATCAAATCAGGACAACAGCTTTCACCCTCGTGGAGGCTACAGTTTGGCCATGGCTCAGAGGAAACTACTTGTTCTTGTTTGACGTAAGACACATAAGTGTCTATACCAGCAGTGCCTAAACCTGGACTTGCAGCGCCAAGTTGGAGACTTATTGCTTTGTGCTGTCACCTTTTCATTATTTTTTTAACACGTTTGCACTCTTTGGCCAATTAGATACCAGAGTCGTTTGACTGATTGGTTGGTTGGTTGATTGATGGATGGATGGTGAATGTAAATCTCTGTGATCGCGCACACACACTGTGAGCAGTGAGCAGTGAATTTGTCCTCTGCATTTAACCCACCAAACACACCGGTAGTGAACACACACACCAGACGCATGAGCAGTGGGCATCATTCATTGCGCCTGGGGGGCATTGGGGTTAAGTGCCTTGCCCAAAGGCACGCAACCGTGGATGTCGGTCCTGGGAATCGAACCGGCAACCCTTCGGTCACGATTGAAAACCCTGTAGGATTTAGGCACCTATGATCTATAAACAAAATTTTCATGTCTGGTTTGATCCAGGCACCCAGTGAAGAAGAATTTGCACATTCTCACATTATTTTTCTTCTCCTCGATAGCATATCATGGGGGAAAACACGACACTGTAGCTCAGTGGAAACTTCAGAGTCACGTTTTTCTCATCCAAACATTTTGCTGGAATGTTGGCGTGTTTGTCTCTCGCCTCACCTGCCCAGATGGATGTTCTGATCACAGGAGTCTAAGTGGCATCCATCAACACGTATCAAGCGTTCGTGTGTGTATGTGTGAGCGTGTGCAAAACGGGTGAAGTAGGGACGGTCACAAAATATTCCGCTTTCATCGCTTTAGTGACTACCACTTATCTTTGAATGAAAAACAAGAAATATTATCGAAACGGAACCAGCACTTATAATTATGTTACCGTGCTTATCTGAATACGTAATTAGCTAGCTAAGCGAAGAGGTTGTTTCTCTATCCCAAATAACATATCTTTGAGCAGCGATGTCGTAATTTCGTTTTTGTTAGTTCTGGTGCAGAATTTGCATCTTGAATTTGATGTTCCAGCAGCACTGCCGGTGGCGTTTTTCTGTGTAGCGATAAAAAAAAAACGTACGGACAGGATGACGAGATGAAAACCTTGGCGTATCTTTTGTTTTAGAGTTCCACTTCTTCAGAAAAAGCGCTTAATTGTACAATAGAAGAAGTTAATCGGTAAATCAGCGCCCCCCCCCCCCTCCCCCCCAAAAAGGGAATGTTTTCTGTTGAACATAAAAAGTAGTTCAGTAATAGGGACGTCTTGTGGTGCGGTGACCTTCTCCTGTCTCGGTACGTGAGAAACTTCAAGAGGAGAGAGAGAGAGCGAGAGATCAGCCGTATGTGCTGAATAACATAAATTACCACTGACAGCCGTTTTAATTCAACTCATTTTACTCTGGTGTACATTGAAACACATGGCTAACGGCCCCATATATTATTAATAGACTTCTCCGTCACAATTTATCTTTGGCAGTTACACCCTAGTTAAATGTTGTCTAATTTATGAGTCAGTGTAACTCAGTGACGTAATTAGAGTGTGTGACTCTCTCAGCATGGTGTATAAATGAACAGGGATGTTCTGTAAATTAGGTCATTGTGTTACAGTAATGGATTATATCAGATTGAGGAGCATGGTGACTGATTGCCCTCTGTTGTTGCATCATCCGTAACAGCAATATTGCTTAAGTGACAAGTGATAACACTAACTGTTCTTCATTATGGAGTCAAGAAGTAAGACAAGACAGTGAGATAGATTGTGTGTGTGTGTGTGTGTGTGTGTGTGTGTGTGTTTAGGTGTATGTCTGTGTGTGCGCGCATGTAGCTATGTGTGCGTGTGCATGTGTGTGTGTTTGTATGAGTGTGCATGTGTGTGTGTTTGTGTGAGTGTGTATGGATGTGTGTGTGGATGCAGTACAGCTAAGTGTCACAGAAGCATGACGGTGCTTGCAGACTGAATAGCTTTATAAACCGTGTCCGTGCTAGTGCTAGCAACAGGTTCCTGCTTGGCCTGATCTTCATGCAGGTGTTTAACATCAAGACATGAAAAGCCCAATCAGCCTTCAAGACCACAGCCATGCCAATGCTGTCTTAACCAGATTCCACTGACCCTTCTCTCCATCGCAGTGTGTGTGTGTGTGAAGACTGAAATTATTTTGAGTTATCTTAATGTGCTTCAGACTTTCAGTTCACGTACTTGCGATATATCGCCTCTGCCGGCCCTCTCTTGGGACAAAAATATCTTTTTTTTTCCCCCCAAGGGGATTGTTGTTGTTGTTGTTGCTGTTGTTGCTGTTGAATCAACAAGTTCCAAAATATTTGTTTTTTTTGTTGTAGTTGTGGTTATGATTTGAGTTATTGGGATAGTTGGGTTATTATTCTTTACTCACCTTTACAATTGAGGTCACTGGGAAAGACTCATAAATGTGTGTGTGTGTGTGTGTGTGTGTGTGTGTGTGTGTGTGTGTGTGTGCGCGCGTGCGCGTGTGTATGTATCAGCCATCTAAGTGACGTGGTGTCAGTTTTCCATATTTCTTATTTTCTAGTATACCATATTCCGTATTCTCCAGTGTCCTGTGTTCACCAATATTCCATGTTCATTGCTGTTGCCTACACTAAAATCCATGTTTTAATGGTGCTATAGCAAACATGAATTGTGTTTACTCTGTTAATGAATTGCCTGCTGCTTGAATCATTTAATAAGTACAACATGTGTAAACCCTCAAATCATTCTTAGTACTGCGTGTCACTCAAAAGTGAGAAAACTCGAGGGTGCCTTGTTATGTTAACTTAAATTACTATGAATCATTGACATTCTTTCATCCTGCACAGGCTTAAATTTCTCATTGTTTCAGGCATCAGGTGCTTCTGGAGGATCCAAATATGGGATCCAAACTTTGCTCAAGGTTATGCTGACATGTTTCTTTAGTTAAAAAAAATCATTGGTGTTGAGTTGTGAGCCAATGTTTCAATCTTGATTACTGGCTTGTTTCCCTCGTAAACTCAGTGTAGTATCTTCTCGAGGCAATGAGAAATCTCATTTGTAAACTTCACTTGAAAACATTATTCACACCCATTGCCTTTAGCTTTTGTTCATTTAATCAGGTTTGACCGTGTGATACTTGATAAATTTAGAGAGTGTATTCATTGGAAAGAGATGGGAAGAAGAAATGAAACCGTCAGATTTTACCGTGTGTTTTGCACAAGGATTTCATTTACGCCGGTCTGTTTACTCTCACTGACAAGACAGTCAGTGGAAATAAAAATGGTTTGTCAGTTCTCATTCATCTGTGAAACTCTCCCAAAGCTTCAGGCTACTCATCTGAAGACTGGAGAATCAGCTGGACACTTGTACACACAGTTCCTAGTCTCTCTCTCTCTCTCTCTCTCTCTCTCTCTCTCTCTCTCTCTCAGCTGTTAAAAGAAGAAAGACCACTATACACCCATAGTAAATCCTTTATAAGGTCAACATTTCTGACCTGTGGGCTTTAGAATCACTCCTAACAAGGTTTTTTTTGTCTAGCATTGGTTATGCTTTTACTGTTAAGGATTTTACTGTAAGTTTGTGCGTTTCTCTCATGTGGGAGGTGGGAGGGAGGGGTCTTTCTCCATTTGTCTTTATTGGGGTTTTTTTTTTTTTAGTGGCGACTGGAATAGGAACCAATATTTTCAAGTGGCATCTGTATGTAATCAGTTGGTTCACACACACACACACACACACACACACACACACACAGAGAGAGAGAGAGAAAAAGTAAACGGAGAGTCTGTGATGTTCTGTAATGGCGCGGAATAGAGGAAGGCCTCCTGGAAGCTTTGAGATGCTCAAACACATTCAGAAAGGTCCTGGGGACGTGTGGTATGATATTTAGCGTGGCATATGGTTCACATTTTGTCCAGAGGAATTTCAGACGTTTGCTCTCATAAGCATGTCGGCTGCCTTTCATGTGGAGAGAAAAAATAGACGGGGGAGACACAATGTAATAAGGAGAGAAAACCATAAAAGTAGCCCTTTTGGCTGGGAAATCGAGAAAAAACGGAAAGAGACAAAGAACAAAGGATGTGTTGATCATATTATGCACGTGCGTGTGTTTACGCGCATGTGGATCTGTATATGTATTTATATGCACAAATTACAGTTATGTCAGTCTGTCTTTGGAATCACTTACAGCATAGCATTGTTTTTTTTCATCAAAATCCGTCATCTGTTTGATCTCCAAACTCGACTCGCAACGAGCGAAAGGCAAAACATTTAATTGGCATTTTGAGAAAGAGTCTGAATGCAGCACGATAAGCTCCGGTTTTTCTGATAAAAAATAAAGAAGAAAAGTTAATATAGTTCCTCTGCATCCGAGAATATCATGAAGATGTTTAACCACGAGACCGAGATTGATTTCTGCGGGGTTCTTTATACATGGAGTTTGTTTAGGATTAAAGTTTAGGATGCAAAAGTCAAAAAGAAAAACACTTGTCTTTTTTTTTGTTTGTTTGACAGACGGAGTTGGCAGACCAAGGGGTGAGTGTCGGTTTGGAATTACCCTCAGAGTTTGTGTGTTTCCACAGATTTTTTCTGTCATGCATTTTTTGTGTTTGTCTTTCAACAACCTTTGTGTATTTGTCTGATCCGTGCATGTGTGTGCGTTTGTGTGTGTGTGTGTGTGTGTCTATGTTTGAACGTGTGTGTGTGTGTGTGTGTGTATGTGTGTGCATACGTGTGTGTGTATGTGCGTGCGTGCATGTATGTGTGTGTGTGTGTGTGCGCGCGCGTGCATGCATGCATGCATGTGTGTGTGTGTGTGTGTGTGTGTGTGTGTGTGCGCGCACGTGCGTGCATGTATGTGTGTGCGTGTGTGTGTGCGCGCACGCGTGCGTGCATGTATGTGTGTGTGTGTGTGTGTGTGTGTGTATGTATGTATCTCCACAGTGCCCGCTGCCCCAGAAGTGTGCGTGCGAGAAGGGGGAGGTTGGACCTCCTGGACCACCTGTAAGTACGAAACCAAATCCCCTTCATCCATCCATCCACCCATCCAACCATTCCCCACAGCTCCTACACATGCTCCTCAGAAATGCACAAAGTCTCTGGGCTTCACCTCAAACCATAAACCCCTTAACTCTCAGGACGTTCAACTTAACCAGATTCACCCATCCCAGATGTTACCTCTCCCTGTGTCCCATCTCATTTGAACTTCATTCACAAAAACATTAGCAAAAATAAAACAGCAGGGCCTCTTAGGACAACAGGCTAATAATTTAAATACTTCTAAAGAAGTATGTGACACTTCAGATTTTTCAAAACTTTCAAACTGCAACCCTCAGACATTAATCTTCAGAAAGTCAAAGACCTACCAGAGTTGAGATTTGTCACATGCGGTTTCAAAATAACAAACAAAACTTCCACAAACTCTCACATACTTTGTAAAATACTCACAATGATAAATGTCACAAACCAGTGTCATTTTCCAACTCAGTTTTACTGAAGAATCTACACCAGTGTTTTTTTTTTTTTGTTTTGTTTTGGGTTTTTTTTTGTTTTGTTTTGTTTTGGGTTTTTTTTTTGTAAAAATAGGATTTTTTTTTTTGTGGCTCAAAAATTCAGAGCACATACATAACACACAGGCTTAAGCTAATTGTGTGTGAGTCTTTCACCAGCTGCCTGAAGCACTGGAACACCCGAGAATGTTCCGGATTCTTGTGGCTCTTTATTAACTACTGTACATGCTAAAACAGATTTACAAAATACCTAATTTTCACCTAACGTTTCAAAAAAAAACAAAAAAAAACTGTTTGCTCCGCAGCAGGGGCTGGTAGTCCTCTTCCCAGAGGGATCCAGAAGCTGTGTGGTTTTGCTACCATCCAAATCAGACATGTCTGATTCAACGAATCCCGAGGGCTCTCCCGAATATAATTTATTTTGGAATTTCAATAAAGTTCAGATCATTTGAGTTCACTTTCGCTTCAGTTCATTTCAGTTCAGTGTAGCATTTCCCCAGTAATCCAGTTCAGTTCATTTCAGTTCAGTGTAGCATTTCCCCAGTGATCCAGTTCAGTTCATTTCAGTTCAGTGTAGCAATTCCCCAGTAATCCAGTTCAGTTCATTTCAGTTCAGTGTAGCATTTCCCCAGTAATCCAGTTCAGTTCATTTCAGTTCAGTGTAGCATTTCCCCAGTGATCCAGTTCAGTTCATTTCAGTTCAGTGTAGCATTTCCCCAGTGATCCAGTTCAGTTCATTTCAGTTCAGTGTAGCATTTCCCCAGTGATCCAGTTCAGTTCATTTCAGTTCAGTACAGTTCAGCATTAGGTGTAGACGTAGACGTAGACTTTATTTGTCATTTCGACCATATACAGCTAGTACACAGTGAACAACGCTCCTCCAGGACCATGGTGCCACATAAAACAACACAGAGCCACAGGAGACTACAATAGACCACACAGGCCCTCGCAATACTACATAAAGTGCCTGTGTGCAAACACGTTCAAGTGATTCAGTTCGAATTAAATTTAGCTCAGTTTCAAATTCAGGCAGGTTCAGTTGAAGTGTTTTATTGAAGAAAAATGGGGAGATTGGACCTGTGCAGGTTGTGGTGAACACATAAGGCTACACATTCTAGGGGCTGTGAGCAATCACAACAGCAGTGGCTAGGGAGCAGTTGGGGTTAGGTGCCTTGCTCAAGGGCACTTCAGCCAAGTGTAGTGCAGGAGGGGAAAAGTGCTACTTGTCCTAGCTTTAGGGTTGACTGTCCCACACAGTCGTTGTCAGCAGGATTCGAACCTGCGCGGGGAAACCCCAATGGATTTCTAGTCCATCGCCTTAACCACTCGGCCACGACAACTGTAATTGGTGCGTCCCGGTGATTCAATTCAATTCAGTTCAATTCGGTCCAGTTCGATTCACTCACTCACTCATTATCTAAGCCGCTTATCCTAATCAGGGTCGTTGGGGGTGCTGGAGCCTATCCCAACGCTCATAGGGCGAAAGGCAGGGGAGACACCCCGGACAGGTCACCAGTCAGTTGCAGCAGTTCAATTCAGATAACATATCAGATATCATTTTTCCCACCTGAAACCCTCTTCCATGGTTGACGCAGGAACACAAACACACTCAGCCAGCACATATGATATCACAACATATGAGACACAGTTACACACATTTATACAGTTAGAGACTATGATGTCATTTGTGTGTTCAAAGTGGTTTTTATTTTGTGTGTGAGTGATGATGTAATTTGATGATGTCACAACCTCTGGGTTCCCACATTCCTATGTGAAACCACAGTGGTGCTACAGGAACACTACACTTCCACAGTGTTTTCAACACAGACACGACCATATGCTGCAATTAAAACTGTAATAACACGGTTTTACTGCAGTTCTCTTGTAATCATCTGGAGTCACTGACAAAGCTTTATTTTAATGACCGGGGGTTGAGCACGGCCTCGTGAAGAGTTGTGTGTCGAGCTGTTTTCTCACAGATGTGGATACCTGAAGGTCACATTTCACTTTCTCTCTTACATTCCTGGCTCTGACGGCTGAAAGCATTACAGCACTGTTAAAAGCAACTTTTTGATCACCTTTTTTTTTTTTCTGGGTTTATGGGATCAGAGCCTCTTATCTGCCCTGTACCGACCAGACGGAGCCAATGCTGGATATGATTAAAACACTCTCTCTCTCTCTCTCTGTCTCTCTCTCTCTCTCTCTCTCTCTCTCTCTGTCTCTCACTCTCCTTTCAGGGGAAGAAAGGTCGCTCAGGAGACGATGGAAGCCCGGGACCTAAAGGACAAAAGGTCAAAGTCATCTCAAGAATTCAAGTTTGCACACTCACACGTGCATGAGTGTTTGTGTGTGTGTGTGTGTGTGTGTGTGTGTATGTGTATGTGTGTGAGAGAGAGAGAGAGGCAGAGAGAGAGAGGGACGGAGTGTCTGCTGGATGTTTATGATGTCATTATTCCTCCCAGGGAGAAAGCGGCCTTAGTGGATCTCCAGGACTGCCGGGGGCAGAAGTGAGTCCAAACTCTAAAACACAATCTGTTCCCAAAAAAAAAAAAAAAAAAACAACATGTCAATGACATCAACCTGTCTCTCTTTTTTTTGTGTCATCAATCTAGGGAAAGCCGGGTTACAAAGGAGAGAGGGTGGGTACTTGTCATTCATTACTCTGTGAGGGGCTGTTTCACTGCTTAGTTTTCATGACTGACATGGTTTTCCTCCAATCAGGGAGAGAGAGGAGAATGTGGTACACCAGGAGTCAAAGGAGATCGAGTGAGTTTTTTTTTTTTTTTCAACTGTCTTTGGTCAGTTTTTTAAAGTACCAGAACACGTATCAGGTCTCTTGTTGTTCATTCTTCGTCTTTCTTACTTTTTCTTTCTCTCTCTCTCTCTCTCTCTTTTTTTTTCTCTTCTACCTACAGGGACCTGAAGGTCCAGTTGGCACCAGGGGAAGTCGAGGCCTGCAGGTACATTCTACACACAGACAGACAGACATACATACATACATACATACACACACACACACACACACAGACATACATACATACATACACACACACACACACACACACACACACACACAGACATACATACATACACACACACACACACACACACACATGCATATGTTAAATTATTTTTGTCTCTTTTCTGTCTCTACAGGGTCCACCAGGACCACATGGGGACATCGGTCCCGAGGGTCCACCAGGGAACAAGGTATGTGTGACCTTCATTTTACAAATGCATTTCTACATCCCCTGACTGACCCTCTGTGTCAGTCTGTCTATACAGTTTCTGTCTGTAATACAGGTGACCAGGATACCACCCACTGCATGTATGTGTGTGTGTGTGTGTGTGTGTGTGTGTGTACATATAGGCCTACATATATATGTACATATACATATATGTGTGTGTGTGTGTGTGTGTGTATGTGTGAGTGTGTAAGTGTGTATATATATGCACATATACATATATCAGAGTTTCCGCTAGGATTTTGTCTTGCCAGTCCGTTGTCCGGGAAGCATTTGTTGTACTGGACAAATTTGAAACCTACCGGTCACATTTCAGTAGCAGTCTATGTTACAAATGCAAATATGATGTACACCTAGGTTGACGAAAGAATGACAATGACCTCAAATCAGTTTGATGATCTGATGAACAGTAACGATTAAGCAAAACGAACAGTAAAGATTGAGCAAAACCTCAACATTAGCCGCTAAAATGTAGGCTGTTACGAAACATCCATAACCTGCAACATCTGTAGCCTGTAGTGTAAAAAAAGGCTAGGCCTACACGGCATCAAATGTAGCCTGTAAGCTACCAGGTAACATTTTATTTTCTCCTTTTTTTCTTTGCAGCAAAGTCCTCTGCTGCCGACTTGAAATTAGCGTCCAATGCGCGTAAGCCGCGTCACTCTCACACGTTTTGTATGAGCATTATTACCGGACGTTTTGACCGCCAAGTTTTTAATCTAGCGTTTTTCTGTAAATTTTACCAGGCAGAAACCGGTCATTACCGGTTAACGGAAACCGTAATAAACATGCATACGCATTATGCAAACATACGCGCGCACACGCACGCACACACACACACACACACACACACACCAATAGACGTGCACATACACCTTCACAGACACCAGTTTTTTGGTTCATTCCCTCCTCCACCAGCCTGCGTTTTGCTCTGTCTTCAACGGTGTGTGTGCTGTCAAAACCATGGCAGCAAATCACCGTTCGTGTGACTGACACTTAAAAAAGGCTTTCACGACATTACTCAACTATTACTAGGAAAACAAGTGTTTTTGTTGTTTGTTTTGGTTTTTTTTTTTAACTCATTCTTGTCAATTGAATCTCAGTTTCTCTTTTCCTGACCTGACTCTTTCGGCAAAAAAAAAAAAAAAAAAAGGCTGACTGGAGTTTAATTGTTTTTTCTGGAATGTTCCAAGGGACTGTTGGGGATTTCTCTCCAGCCAATCAGCAGGGAGATGGGTTTAAGGTAGATGTCCTGGAGTTGCTGCGTTGTCTGGACTTGCAGTGGAAAAGGAAAAACAGAGACTATCTGTGCGTTCCTAACATATGATCCTGACAGACTTATGGACCAAATTTGAATAGAGTAATTATAGTCTTCAGTCAGCAGTTCCAACTGACTGCCTGACACTTTTTTTTTTTTTTTTCCCCGCCTGTGAGTTTGATTCTGCCTGCAGGGAAAAAAAATGTCAGT
>NC_044502.1:4060000-4062500 GCF_902362185.1 Chanos chanos | reverse complement strand
CAGACTCTTGGCAGGCCCTTATGGTTAACATCCCTGAGTAACCTTCATACAGAGGGTAACAGATTAAGAGAGACCATGTGTTTTAAGTTTAATGCAGAACAGAAAAAGAACTTCAACCACACAAATCACTCATAACACAACCTCTTCTCGGAGTGACAGGGAAACGTTACAGACAGGGAAGAGGCATCTGTTGTTAAACTGTCACTGGAGCGTTGCGTTGTATATGACTGAAGACTTCAGAAACATCTGTATTTGTAATGTCACAATGTCCTTGATCATTTGGTTATTATTTTTGTGTGTGTGTGTGTGTGTGTGTGTATGTTCATGTGTGTGTATGTGTACATGTGTGTCTGTGTGGTGTGTGTGTGTGTGTGTCTGCTCTAGGGTGAGCTAGGTCCTCCTGGTTTTCCAGGACCAACTGGCCCTGCAGGAGTGGGCATACAGGGACAAAAGGTAAAGAGGCATCTATTGCTGATTCTATGACTATTGCAGAAATATAAATAAACAAGCCCATGAGTGAATAAGATAAGTAAACCGGGAGGGGGGTGGGGGTGCTTGTTTGTTTTTTGTTTTAGGGTGCAGAGGGGCCACGTGGACTTCCAGGCGGTCGGGGCCTCCCAGGTGAGGGCCTGCCAGGGCCTAAGGTCAGCATCTCCCATCATCCTCTCTGTTCCCCCATCATCCTCTCTGTTCCACCATCATCCTCTCTGTGCCACATCAATGTGTTCTGTATGCATTACATGTCAGCAACAACAAAATGTGTGTGTGTGTGTCTTGTGTGTGTGTGTGTGTGTCTTGTGTGTGTGTGTGTGTGTGTGTGCGTTCGTGCTCTCACAGGGCGACCAGGGTTTACCGGGAGAAGCTGGAGCACCAGGGGAGAGAGGAGCAGGCGAGCCAGGGCCGAAGGTGGGGTTTTTTTTCTGTGTGTGTGTGTGTGTGTGTGTGTGTGTGTGTGTGCGTGTGTGTGCGCATGTGTGTATCTGTGTGACTGTGTGGTGTCTGGGGGGTTTTTTTTTAGTCAATATGGGTTACTGGCTCTAATTGCAACAATCATGTTGAACAGATAATGTATATGTGTTTGTGTGAATACATGTATGTGTGTGTGTTTGTGTGAATACATGTATATGTGTGTGTGCAGGGAGAGCCTGGATCACCTGGGTTCTCAGGGTTACCAGGTCTGCCTG
The DNA here is from genome assembly GCF_902362185.1 of Chanos chanos. Taxonomy (NCBI): domain Eukaryota; kingdom Metazoa; phylum Chordata; class Actinopteri; order Gonorynchiformes; family Chanidae; genus Chanos; species Chanos chanos. Next base: position 4,061,316 of record NC_044502.1, on the reverse strand, counting down.
GAGAAGACGGGGCACCGGGACAGAAGGTAATGTCAAACATCCCTTTTCTCTGTCCTGTGTTAATAACAGGACAGAAGGTAATGTCAAACATCCCTTTACTCTGTCCTGTGTTAATAACAGGACAGAAGGTAATGTCAAACATCCCTTTACTCTGTCCTGTGTTAATAACAGGACAGAGGGTAATGTCAAACATCCCTTTACTCTGTCCTGTGTTAATAACAGGACAGAAGGTAATGTCAAACATCCCTTTACTCTGTCCTGTGTTAATAACAGGACAGAGAGTAATGTCAAACATCCCTTTACTCTGTCATATGTTAATAACAGGACAGAAGGTAATGTCAAACATCCCTTTACTCTGTCATATGTTAATAACAGGACAGAAGGTAATGTCAAACATCCCTTTACTCTGTCCTGTGTTAATAACAGGGCAGAAGGCAATGTCAAACATCCCTTTACTCTGTCATATGTTAATAACAGGACAGAAGGTAATGTCAAACATCCCTTTACTCTGTCATATGTTACTAACAGGACAGAGGGTAATGTCAAATATCCCTTTACTCTGTCATATGTTAATAACAGGACAGAAGGTAATGTCAAACATCCCTTTACTCTGTCATATGTTAATAACAGGACAGAGGGTAATGTCAAACATCCCTTTACTCTGTCATATGTTAATAACAGGACAGAGGGTAATGTCAAACATCCCTTTACTCTGTCCTGTGTTAATAACAGGACAGAGGATAATGTCAAACATCCCTTTTCTCTGTCCTGTGTTAATAACAGGACAGAGGGTAATATCAAACATCCCTTTACTCTGTCATATGTTAATAACAGGACAGAAGGTAATGTCAAACATCCCTTTACTCTGTCATATGTTAATAACAGGACAGAAGGTAATGTCAAACATCCCTTTACTCTGTCATATGTTAATAACAAGACAGAGGGTAATGTCAAACATCCCTTTACTCTGTCATATGTTAATAACAGGACAGAAGGTAATGTCAAACATCCCTTTACTCTGTCATATGTTAATAACAGGACAGAAGGTAATGTCAAACATCCCTTTACTCTGTCATATGTTAATAACAGGACAGTGACAATGCAACAGTCTCAAAACTGTTTGACCAGATGAATTTCTCTTATCAGTTCTCTATTTCTCTACCTCTCTCTCTCATTGTCTCTTTTCCTCTCTCTCTCTCTCTCTCTCTCTCTCTCTCTCTGTCTCTCTCTCTCTCTCTCTGTATGTGTGTGTAGGGAGAACCAGGCCCAACAGGGATAAGGGGAGCTGAAGGAGCACCAGGAATTGGCACTCAGGG
>NC_044502.1:4012500-4050000 GCF_902362185.1 Chanos chanos | reverse complement strand
AGAAATGGTAGAGGGTCTTTGTGATTTTTCAGGAACCATTTTGTGAATGAATTGATTTTTTTTTGTCAGTTTTGTAACTTTTTTTTAATAAAAAAAAAAATATTTTATGCTACGTTTGTCTTGTTACTGAACTGGGTTTTTTTCGGTATGGGAAGGGTTTGATAGAAAAAAGAGGACCTCGTGAATTTCATCTTTAAAATTCATGTGATAAATTTGTCTCTGACGGCTATGACTGTAAAACAAATTTCTGTTACTGTTACTGCTGTAATTTCTGTTATTGTGCAAAAATAATTTGAAGGAATGTGTTCATTTAAATTTACAGACTACAGAAACTCAAATGTACACAATCTTACTTTATTAAAGTCTAATAGTAAGCTCATTCATTGCACAGGGCAGACACACAGAGAAACACATTCACACCTAAGGGTAATTTAGTATCTCCAGTTCGCCCAGCTTACATGTCTTTGGGCTGTGGGAGGAAACCAGAGCAGGCTCCCACACAGACATGGGGAGATCATGCAAACTCCACACAGAAAGGACCCCGGCCACTCAGAATCAAATCCAGGACCTTCTTACTGTGACAACACTAACCACTGCACCACCATAATGATAAGTTAGTACATGTGGTGAAAGTATGAGTATGTTAGTATGAGTGTTGGAATAATTCATCTCTTATATTCCTGAAAATGTACTGAAAAAAATTTCTCTGAAGCTAACCACGCACTCTGTCAAGTGCTAGGGTTGAGTCCCTCTTTGACGTCATACACTGCCCCCCGCTGGCCAGAGATAAAAATAACATAGAAATACAGTGTGGAGTCTACCCTCCCGCTGCTGACATAATCCAGATCCAGTAGTAAGCGGTGAATTGTAACTGGGTCATATCTCTGTGTCTTACCGGTGTTTCCTAAGGTGGAGCTCACAATTACTGCCAAATGCCTCACAGCAAAAGCTGATCAGAAAGGGGGAAAAAGTGGGTTTTTTCGTACGCTTTTGTACTTCTTTTGTACTTTAAAAAAGTTAAAAGTTTTCCCCAGTCCCTGAGATTGAGCCAACTATGTGAAGTGCATGCATATGAATAGTTAGTACACTTCTTCCCACTTTCTCTCTCTCTCTCTCTCTCTCTCTCTCTTTCTCTCTCTCTCTCTCTCTCTCTCTCTTTCTCTCTCCCTCTCACTCGCTCTCTTTCTCTCTCTCTCTCTCTCTCTCTCTCTCTCTCCCTCTCACTCGCTCTCTTTTTACGTGTGTCTGTCTGTCACTACACACTTCACCCACCCCCTCAGACCCAACACCTTCCTGTGGAGAGCTTCTTTTAATTTTAGTACTGTCCCCGGTGGAATAAGCCCTACCACCAACACCCCCTTTACCCCGCCTTGGCCCCGTGTGTCCAGCCTTAAGCCTGTTCTAGAATAATCCAGAGGAGCCAGACCAAAATACAATCATCTCAAGAAGATGCCAGTGATCTCAATGGAGCTAGGCAATAAAGACAAATCCAAAATTATCTTGAAGTTATCTTGAGCTGAAATGATCAGTGTGTGATGGATTTGTCCTACATTCCAACAAATTGTATTTAAAATATAAATATCATAGCGGTAAATATCATAGCCTCTCCATGAGTAAAACTCATTGAATAGGTGCTTTTTGAATATAAAACACACAGCTGTTATTGGTAAAAGTAAAAATGTGAAAGTGATTTTTGGTTAAGGTCATGGTTAAGTTGTCATTCCTTATTTTAGTTACAACGCAAGTCAATGAAGGGTACCCAAACTCTAAAATACAAGGTATATGCAAGTCTCTCTCTCTCTCTCTCTCTCTCTCTCTTTCTCTCTCTCTCCCTCTGTCTCTCTCTCTCTCTCTCTCTCTCTTTCTGTGTGTGTGTGTGCCTGTCTGTCTGTATGTGTGTGTGTGTGCCTGTCTGTCTGTATGTGTGTGTGTGTGTGTGTGTGTGTCTGTATGTGTGAGTGTGTGTGAGAGGGAAGGGGGTTGAGCTGCTTGTGATCAGTGGAATGGACTGTCCATCACCTGTTGTAATGGCAGCTGCTAAAAGTCCTGATGCTTTTTTGTTTTCACCTCTGAAGCACATGCTGATTTTTACCTGGAAAACAGGCGTGTGTGTTCAAAGACCATATGTAGTTGGTTAGCAAGACAAACAGCAGGACATTTTACGTGGATTTAGGCATCTCTGATCTAAAATAAAATCCTAAAGTACTACACACTGAGACACTGAAGATGTTAAGACAGCTCAGCACACGAGCTAAAAAATGAAAATGAAAATTCTGTCACAAAACTCAAAATTGTGCAAGAATCCAGAAAAGTCAGAGCCAGGCCTCGAGCTTTAGGACATCCAAAGACACAGTCTCTTTCTTTATTTTTCTGTCTCTCTGTCCTTCTCTCTCTCTCTCTCTCTCTCTCTCTCTCTCTCTCTCTCTTTCCTGACATGATTATTTTCCACAAAGCCCACAGTCTACACCCCTCCCCACCCCATCCCTCATACGCGGGTCCTGTCACTGTGACAGCTGCACTCTGGAGTTGACATCACATTTGGCCCTTCTGCATTCCCTCAACCCCACCCCCACCCCCACCTCCTCCTCCTCCTCCTCCAAACCCAGGACGGAGTGTGAGTGGGACGACAGGGGGACGAGTAGAACAGGGTGCAGGGGAGGGCTGGCAGCTATATTTAGAGGGGCAAGGATTAAATGACAACCACCCCCCTTTCAGACTGGGAACCTTTCTGTGGCTCTGTCCCTTTCCACCCAGGACCGTGTGGCGAGCAGACCCCTTAGCCACCTTCTCCTCTCGGTTCCTCCTCGCCGTCGTTTTTTTTTTTTTTTCTCCGTTCCCTCCTTCCTCAACGCCATGGATCCCAAAGCCATGAAGGAAGAGCTCCGACTGTTCCAGAGCACGTTGCTCCAGGACGGCCTGAAGGAGCTTCTCAACGAGAACAAGTTTGTGGACTGCACCTTGAAAGTCGGCGACCGGTGTTTCCCGTGCCACCGCCTCATCATGGCTGCTTGCAGCCCTTACTTCAGGGAGCTGTTCTTTTCAGAAGATGGGAAGGAAAAGGAAGGGAGTAACGAGGTGGTCCTGGAGGACGTGGACCCCTCCATCCTGGACATGATCATCCAGTACCTCTACTCGGCCGAGATCGACCTGACCGACGACAACGTCCAGGAGATCTTCGCCTTGGCCAACCGTTTCCAGATCCCCTCCGTCTTCACCGTGTGCGTGAACTACCTGCAAAAGAAGCTCTCCTTGGCCAACTGCCTGGCCATCTTCAGGTTGGGACTGGTGCTTAACGTTCCCCGGTTGGCCGTGGCGGCTCGCGACTACATCGCCGACCGGTTTGAGGCCGTCTCCAAGGAGGAGGAATTCCAGCAGCTCGCACCTCATGAGCTCTTCGCCCTGATTGGCGGCGACAGGCTCAACGTGGAGACAGAGGAGCTGGTATTCGAGGCGCTGATGAGGTGGGTGCGTAGCGACAAGGAGAAGCGAGTCAAGGCGCTGAGCGAAGCCTTCGAGTGCATCCGCTTCCGCCTCCTGCCGGAAAAATACTTCCAGGAGAAGGTGGAGACCGATGACATCATCAAGGCCGACCCAGAGCTCCTGAAGAAGGTCCAGGTCATCAAAGACGCCTTCAGGGGCAAGCTTCCCGAGAAGAAGAAAAAGGAGAAGAAAGAAGGGGAGGAGGTGAACGGGGAGGCGGGAGCGGAGGGCGAGGAAGAGGAGCTGTTGCCGGGTTACCTTAACGACAACCGGAGGCTCGGGATGTACAGGCGGGACCTGATCCTGATGGTCAACGACACGGCGGCGGTGGCGTACGACGTCGGTGAGAACGAGTGCTTCCTGGCTGCCGTGGCTGAGCAGGTGCCGCGGAACCACGTGAGCCTCTGCTCCAAGAAGAACCAGCTCTTCATCATCGGCGGGCTGTTTGTGGACGAGGACAGCAAAGAATCGCCGCTTCAGTGCTATTTCTACCAGGTGCGTTACACCTTCCTGCCCGTCAGGTAACCCATCTTATGTCCCACCTACACCAGGTATAAGCTCCCTGACAGCAACCAGGTTAATGAAGCCAACAATTGCGTTCTTTTCCATTAATATGAGCCCTTGTTCTCTCCTGGGCCACAAATTCCTAAAACTGTATTGAATAACCTTAGAAGATCAGCATGTTCAAACATAGCCATGGAAATAACTGGAGGTACAATACCTCTGTAATTACACAACTTTATGATTGATGAATTATCCTATAATTCACAGGCATTGCTATTGCCGTCTTTAGTCAGAATTAATTTCTATAATTCATTATTGAATTTGATCCACACAAGTATCACAATGATCTGTGAATTAAAAAAAAAAAGGATTTGCGTTATCTCTAATAAAAGTAACCTATTATATCATTGTCTTCTGAAATGAAGGCAAAAACCAGTTAACAGTGTACAACATGACTCTTTGAACCAATATTATTTTAGCCTATTTTAGACTTCGTGGTATACAAATTGGTGGTAGGCATCTGGGAGCATGTTCTTCAGAGATTCAGAGTTTAAGGTTGGAGCCGTGGTGAGAAGACTGTGCATTAGATAAAAGAAGACACTGTGTATCACAAGCTGTGTAAGGCTGTCATGTGTAGAAGCACTATACATCTCAGTATGTACAAATGTCAACATTTACTGCCCCTGGAATATATTTCATGAGTCAGTATCGCCAGCATTCCTTTTCACGCTAATTAGAGAGTGTTTGGTATTTGTATTACAAAACAGTAATGGTTTTAAGGCCAAGACCTATACAGTTTTAAGACCCCGAGGTGTTTTGGGTTTCGTCTATTCACCTGCCAGAGATACACTAACCGGGCTCAACAGATGTATGAATGACATGTTCTTCACTAGTGTTTTAAAAATTGAAATTCAGAACAGCACATTCCCTTGTTGTAATCTGAGAAAGGATTTTTTTTCATGAATTGATTGAAATTTAACTATGTAATAATGGGGGGAAAAAGTCGCCATGGTTAAAATGCATGTGTTCATATTGCAGTTGGACAGCCTGGCAGCTGATTGGGTGGCTTTGCCCCCCATGCCCAGCCCCCGTTGTCTGTTCGGGATGGGCGAGTACGAAAACCTGCTTTTCGCCATCGCAGGGAAAGACCTCCAGACAAACGAGTCCCTCGACTCAGTCATGTGCTACGACACAGAGTGAGTGGAAAACATCCATCCATCCATCCATCCATCCATCATCAATCAGCTATCCATACATCTTTCTCTCTGTCTGTCTGGATATCCATCCATCCATCCATTCACCCATCCATCCATCCATCATCAATCACCTATCCATACATCTTTCTCTCTGTCTGTCTGGATATCCATCCATCCATCCATCCATCCATCATCAATCATCTATCCATACATCTTTCTCTCTGTCTGTCTGGATATCCATCCATCTATCCATCATCAATCATCTATCTATACATCTTTCTCTCTGTCTGTCTGGATATCCATCCATCCATCCATCATCAATCATCTATCCATACATCTTTCTCTCTGTCTGTCTGGATATCCATCCATCCATCCATTCACCCATCCATCCATCCATCATCAATCACCTATCCATACATCTTTCTCTCTGTCTGTCTGGATATCCATCCATCCATCCATCCATCATCAATCATCTATCCATACATCTTTCTCTCTGTCTGTCTGGATATCCATCCATCTATCCATCATCAATCATCTATCTATACATCTTTCTCTCTGTCTGTCTGGATATCCATCCATCCATCCATCATCAATCATCTATCCATACATCTTTCTCTCTGTCTGTCTGGATATCCATCCATCCATCCATCGTGTGGTTTGTCCAGCTATTTGCTCAGTTTTTGTACAATTTATCCATTCATCCGTTCCTAACCCCTTGGCACTGTGTAAGACTGAATGGTCCTGTTGCTTTTGGTTTTGACTTCAGCTGAGTTTTACCTGGAAAAGAGGTGTGTGTGTGTGTGTGTGTGTGTGTGTGTGTGTGTGTGTACGTGCACGTGCTCTTTAGCCAATTACAGACCACATTTAGATGGTTGATAAGAAAACAGCAGGACTTTGATTGTGACACCTCTGATGTAAGAGGCACCGAAAGACAGGCCTGGAATGATCGTTTTAACCTCAGACGTAACATAAGACATCTTGTCTTTCACAGGAGGATGAGATGGAGTGAGACTAAGAAACTGCCTCTGAGAATCCACGGTCATGCGGTCGTCTCACATAATGGCCTAGTATACAGTATTGGAGGAAAGACAGATGACAAGTAAGTATGTGTGTGTGTGTGTGTGTGCGTGTGTGTGTGCGTATTTATGTATGTCTGTTTATTTGCGTGTTAGATGGGGCAAAATGTGTGTGTGTGTGTGTGTGTGTGTGTGTGCGCGTATTTATGTATGTCTGTTTATTTGCGTGTTAGATGGGGCAAAATGTGTGTGTGTGTGTTTGTGTGTGTGCGTATTTATGTATGTCTGTTTATTTGCGTGTTAGATGGGGCAAAATGTGTGTTTGTGTGTGTGTGTGTGTGTTTGTGTGTGTGCGTATTTATGTATGTCTGTTTATTTGCGTGTTAGATGGGGCAAAGTGTGTGTGTGTGTGTGTGTGTGTTCTTGAACACATGGTGAGGTTTGCAGCTGTTCATGTTCAGACAGTTTCAGCCCGTCAGGTCTCGGCGGTTATCTGGGCCTCAGGACATTGACTCCATACTAAACATCTCACAGACCCACATGTGTTTTTGAACAAGCGGTGTCTAAATTAAGCCTAAAACTATAAGCATAAAATGATCACACATTATCTAAAAATTCTCTCCACCCGTGTCCTAAAAGTGTATCTCTCTCTCTCTCTGTCCCTCTCTCTCTCTCTCTCTCTCTCTCTCTCCCCCCCCCCAGTAAAACCACAAATAAGTTGTTTGTCTATAACCATAAGCAGTCTGAATGGAGGGAGCTCGCCGGTATGAAAACTCCTCGGGCCATGTTCGGTGCAGTCATTCACAAGGGGAAAATCATCGTCACTGGAGGCGTGAATGAGGAAGGCCTCACAGCTGCTTCTGAGATCTACGATTTCGGAACAAACAGGTGGGTATTAGCAAAGGAGACCCGGGGGGGGGGGGGGGGGGGGGGGGGGGGTAATAAAAACAAGTAGTACTTCTGTATTCTTACAATTACATGTCACTTAGTTCAGTACCTTTAGATTCATTTACATAAATAATTCCACCCAAGGAATCACATTATGTTCATGACATACATTCTATGCTATATGGTTTGTTTTTGCCATGGTGGTTGCCATCCTTCAGGACTGAGTGTACATTTGCCTCACGTTGCTTCGAGCAGATTAGAGTCGATTAAAGTAGAGTAGAGAACATTATATTAATTAAAAAGGGAAAGTATTTTGATACTGTCCAAAACATTGCAATTGACAGATCAAATCAACTGGATTCTAACAGGAGAGTCCATACCCTCAAGGTGTGCGTAAGCTTTGTTAAGCATATAGATGGTACGGTTTGAGCATTGTTAAAACAAGCCCGTTCAATAGCCTTCACAACATGCAAGAAAACATCAATTAGTCTAAAACCGTCAAAAATAGGTGTGTTTTTGTTTAGGAACACAACAACACAAGACAGTTTCACAATACAAAGAACAGAGAGACATAACTGTACCACTGTACTATACTTCTTGCCTTGAATTCCACATCTTGCCTCTGGGTGCATACGTCTGGGTACGTACTGGAGTCCAGTCAGACCAATATGTGCAGCTTGCCAGCGTTCCAGAGAAGGGGCACACCCTAGTCGCTGTTGTTGCAATCACTCCAGTCTCCTTTAGTATTATACAGGGCAACAACTTTGTTATTTGTACAAGGGTCAGAATACATTGCTCTTGCTACACTTGATGAGGTCTGCAGGAGGAATCTGGTCACTCCCAGATGCTTTTCCCGAGGTCAGGCTCTCGATAGCTTGGCTGAACTCTTTCAGGGTCAACTCTAGCGTTTCTGTTGTGGACAAAACATCCTGTAGACTTCAGCGCTAAGTGCTAATTCGGAGCAAAAAGCTTTCTAGCTAACTATGCTACAAGTGGGTCTGAAGTCACAGCGCAGACCCTGAGTGAAGAATTCAAGAGTGGATATGGTTGAAGATATTCTCCCTCTGAAAGCCACAGGAGAATTCTGGGAAACCAAATAAGCCCCTTTTTTTGTTGTCACTTTCATACACCCCACTCAAAGTGTTTGAACTGAAGCCTCTTTCAAATGCTCATAAAATTGGGCTAACTCAAAGTTTAATAATAGCTAAAATCACTAACTCAAAGCAGAGCTGCTTCTTTATTCTTAAGTATTTTGATAATGATCTATTAGACAAACTTTACATAATTTACATCATTTTATCAACTTTTTTTTTTTTTTTCCAGCAAAAAATCAGAGTATGTCAGACATGCCTCAGTGCAATGTGAAAATATTAGCTTCTCATTCGGTGATGACATTAGTTCCTACGAGTTCCAAAGATTTGTTATGATTTGTGCTGATGTCACCTCCTGGGCAGGTGGGAGACATTCACCGAGTTCCCTCAGGAGCGCAGCTCAGTGAATCTGGTGAGCAGCGGCGGGTCTCTTTATGCTGTCGGAGGTTTCGCCATCGTGGAGCTGGAGAATAAAGAAGTCGGACCCTCAGAACTCACTGATGTCTGGCAGTGAGTAATCACACATTCTCATTATGTCTCTGTTAGCTCATAACTTTTCAGTGTGGTTTGGTTCTTTGTGCACTCAGACAACCTTTCTTGATTTCTGGTGCGCTAGGAAAATTCCGGCATTCGTTTTTCACAGCTAAATTCTACAATCCTGTATTCTGCCCACAGAGTGTCTGAATTGTGAATTGTCTTATATCTTACTGTATTTCAGTAAACACAAATGGGGGAAGCAATTCAACTTTAATTACTAACATGTGGATTTGTAGCATAAATAAACAGTGCTCTCTCTCTCTTTCTCTCTCTCCTTCTGTGTGCGTGTGCGTGTATGTGTGTGTGCGTGTATGTGTCTGTGATTGTGTGCGTGTGCGTGTGTGTGCGTGTGTGTGCGTGTGCGTGTATGTGTGTGTGTGTGTGTGCGTGTATGTGTGTGTGTGTGTGTGTGTGTGCATGTATATGTCTGTGATTGTGTGTGTGTGTGCGTGTATGTGTCTGTGATTGTTCGCGCGTGTGTGTGTCTGTGATTGTGTGTATGTGCGTGTATGTGTCTATGATTGTGTGTCTATGATTGTGTGTCTGTGATTGTGTGTGTGTGTGTGTGCACGTCTGTGTGTGCGTGCGTGTATGTGTCTGTGGTTGTGTGTGCGTGCGTGTGTGTGTAGGTATGAGGAGGATAAGAAGCAGTGGAGCGGTATGCTGAGGGAGATGCGCTACGCTTCCGGTTCCTCCTGCGTTGGTATGCGCCTCAACGCTGCCAGGATGCCCAAACTCTAATCACTGGGCTTCACCCTCTGCCCTCTTCACCTCCTGACCTCTGACCCCAGGGCTCAGCTGTCTGTTCTCAGTCTTTATATGGAAAGTGAAGAAGAACTTTATTGCGTCCAAACAGTTGCCAATCAGTAGTTTCTCACACAGCTTTATTTAAGAAAATGTTTTGGAAATTTGTGCATTAACCATCACTGGTTACAAGTGAACAATGCAATTGTTCTTATTGACAGTTGTGTTATGTCTGAAAATATGTCTTATCTCAGGTCGTTTTCTGTACAAAAAATAAATTTAAAAAATCCAGAAAATAGAAATCCAGAAGTTAGATCAAAATTGTCAATTCAAGCTAAAACTCAAACCAGTAGGAGATAGCCTGGTTGTATTTATGCTCTCTTTTTGTAAAATAAACAATTTCAAACCACAGTAACTCCTGATGCTGAATTGTCATTCGTAAACATTTTGTTCTTAATTTACATCAAGACATTATCTTGTTTTTTTCGCATAACGTCTCTTGATCACCTGATCGTTTGATCACCAATTGAAACACTTTAGCGGAAACTAATGTTGATTAATTAATTAGAATTATTTGGTTCTAAAAAAAACGCCGTGTTTCTGCACTCAAATGCAACAAACTAAAATCCTTGATTTCTGTGCATTTGTATACATTTAGATTAACGTTGTTAAGACACGATGTTCATGGATCACAACCGAAGTTAACACCAACTAGGAACCACACCTCACGAGGCAGTGTTGACCCGCTCGAGAGCTCTGAGTGACGGACCGATACCCAAAATGCACTGCTCTCCTTCGTAGCGCCATCTTTGGAAAAGGGTGCTACACGGGGGGAACAGAATTACCTGCATACGTGCTTGAATACAGAATACCTACCTGTTTGTCTGAATATAGCTTCTCTGTCAGCTCAGATTGGTGAGGACGCTGTCCGTTGTCTTCTCTTACTACTCAGTAAATTCATTCTGTTAGCGCAACACATGAACTTGATTCAGTGAAGTTCGAGTGAAGTCACAGGCCAGGATTCAGGAACTGAATAGACCAGTTAGCTAGGTAGCTGACAAATTATTAAAATTTCGGGCTGCTAAAACTGTCGCTTCTTAGGAGCAGTCGTGGCTTAAATTTCATGTTAACACGTTCTTGGATTCATAAGTCAGATATATGGTTTACTAGCCAACGCTGAAATTAAAATTTTAGCGTGCCACCTTGGTTTGTTCATTCATTGCGCTGGGCGGGAGACCGACTCATAGCGACCGCAACTTTACGTGTTTGAATGAACCGAGTTAGAGAACCGTTCCGAAGACTGACGGTAACGGTTTAATTAAGGGATTCGTCCTTTGAATATTTGCTGACTAAGAGCATTGTCGCCTTTGACAGCGCCTTCTTTTCAGCTTAAGGTAGTAATCAGTCACAAAATAACTTAATTGTTCATGATTTGAGGTTAGAAAGATTCAATGAGTCTAGTTATCATCATGGTGACTCCAGCTAAGTTAATTTATGTTACTTCCATGACGTTTTACCTACGCGAAGTTCACGGTTCTGTCAATATATAAACCAACAGGCTAATTATTGTCAGTCGATTTTTGTAAGAAACATATGTGGTTTACTGAATCACACTGGAGTTTGAATTAAAGTTAACTTGTGCAACTTAATTATTTGTTATCGATTTCTCACACTGCAAGTTTACATTTGGACCATATACTGCTGTGATAGTTCGCTTTCTTTGCTTAGCTATTTCAGTTAAGCTAGTACGTTCTCATGGTAGTCTCACTGTGGTAGTTGATTTTATTTATTTATTTTATTTATTTATTTTGTTAGTGAGATGGGAGTCAAGACGCAGCGTCCTCGCTGCTTCTTGGACATCGGCATTAGTAATGTACCGGGTAAGAATTCTCGGTTTCGTCTTCACACGCACGCACGCACGCATGCACACACACACTGAGCCATTCGTTGTAGCTAAACACTGATGGTATAAGGTGAGATGCTACCGGTCTGTGTTTCTGATCCTCATTCTTTATTTTGTTTTTTTGTTGTTGTTGTTGTTTTTCCAGCGGGGCGAGTGGTTATAGAACTGTTTTCAGATGTGTGTCCAAAAACGTGTGAAAACTTCCGCTGTCTCTGCACAGGTAATGTGTCGTACTTTGAAACTTAGTTCGCTGTGTCAGACCAGTCTCTTGGCTTTGACGATTTATGAGATGGTAGCAATTTTACAAATGAGTCTTTGGCATGTTTATTTGACCACAGAAAGGTTCTGCAGAAACTTCAGTGAAGAGCAGGAAAGTTTAGTGTTTTTCATGGACCTTAATCCTGTAGTTTTCTTTTTTTTTTTTCCCTCAGGTGAAAAGGGAATTGGAAAAACCACACAGAAACCCTTGCATTACAAGGGCTGCTTGTTCCACAGGATAGTCAAAGACTTCATGATACAAGGAGGAGACTTCAGTGAAGGTACTACATGCAATTTACAATTTGGTATTTAGCAGACACTTTTAACCAAAGCGACTTACATGCAAGTGGAAACGGTTCAGTAAATGCTAGCATAATACAAAAAAAAATGTTGTACACAGATGGGTTAACTGAGATCCAAAATGCTTCAGCTTTGATTTCCTCTCGAGAGACGTCTTAGTGTTGTTTACTCTGAGCTGAGTGTCACAAAGTTCTAGTTTTTCTAAAACATTGTTTAATTTAAGGTTATTTTTCATGCCAGGCAATGGCAGAGGTGGGGAGTCCATATATGGAGGGTTCTTCGAAGGTAAGCATCCGCTCACACCTACACTTGATATTTATCCATAGCTCATGTAGAAAGAGTCTCTGTTTAACTCTCTTAAATCCACTCATCTGTTTGAAGAGACTATATTAGAGAGAGCAGTTTTACAGACACACCATTTGACCAATCAGTAAGCGAGTTGAGGCTGGCTGTCTGTCTGCTCTCACCCATCCGTTGTCTCTAGACCTGTGACAGGAAGGGTTCATAACTTAAGTCCATAGTCCTGGATTACTGTTAAAATGTGAGCCCGTTATGTAAAACCCTTGCTGACTCTTAAATCTGTTTTGTTTTTCTCTTTATTTGTAATTCCAGATGAGAGCTTTTCCATGAAACACAATAAGGAATTCCTGCTGTCCATGGCCAACAGGGGCAAAGACACCAACGGCTCCCAGTTCTTTATGTGAGTGTGGGAGTGAACTGGGACATGCACCCACGGCGGAGGAAGCACGGCCCAGCCAGTCTCTAACGGATTTACCAACCAGTTTTGTGTGATGTAGTCAAGAGCCTCTTTATTTTTAATGGGGGTGAAACGCACCGGCTAAAAAGCGAGAGAAGGATGTTTTCATGATCACACAGTGTCCTAACCATTTTCTTATACAGTGAATAATGTGTTACAGAAGATCGCTGATTTGTAAACGATGAAGTGAATTAATTTGTGTCTGTGTGTGTGCGTGTGTAAATTCACGTAGTTCTTTTGAACTGGTCACAAAAACTTTGAATTGAACTGTTAACCTATGACTGTTAGATTGTAGCGACTCTCTGTTTTCTTTTTTTTGATGACGAATGTCTCGTGAGCACTGAAAGGCTAAACCTTTTTTTTTCTCTTTCTTTCTGTTTTTTTTTTTCTTTTCAAGCATGTCTCTTAGATTTGTCTCTCTTTTTTTTGTGGCCTAAGGTTTTGCCATGTCACCGGTTCAGTGTGTACCCGGTCTGATTGTATTATTGAAAGTCACCAGTTCTCTGTCGATAAACAATAATCATTGTCTCTGTGTTCGTTAGATTTGTATTGACATTCTGCCTCACTGTTTTGTGTCCCTGACCATAGAACTACAAAACCAACTCCTCACTTGGATGGGTAAGTGTGTGCACACAGAGTAGACAGAACATATTTTACTTAGTAGTTTTTTTGTGTGTGTTAGTACCAGTAGATTGTGATATGTTTTTTTGTTTTTTTTTGGTTGGTCTGTCCTTGGTGTCTTAATTTAATGCATTGGGCCTTTCTGTTTTTTTTTGTTTTTCTTTTTCCTGTTTACAGAATTCATGTGGTGTTTGGTCAGGTGATCTCCGGCCAGGAGGTGATCCGAGTCATCGAGAGCCAAAAGACCGACACCAACAGTCGACCCTACGCCGAAGTTCGAGTGCTCAACTGCGGGGAGCTCATTCCCAAATCGAAAGGTTGTTTTTTCTTTCTCCAAAAGCTCACGCGTTTTCATCTTAAAGTTCCGCCCAACTCCGAGATGTCACCGTTTGACTTAAAATATAGCACTTGGTTTTTATGTGTGTAGCACCTTTTTATATATATATATATATATCTGTTCCACTGATGTGATAAGTGGAGTGTGTTCATTTTCTATCTCGCTCTATTTTTCGGTTTCCAGCGAAGAAGGAGAAGAAGAGACACTCGTCCTCCAGCGAAAGCGACTCGGACTCTTCCTCGGAGTCATCCTCGGAGTCAGACCAGTCCGAGAAGGAGGCCAAGAAACAGAAGAAGAAACTGAAGAAGGAGCAAAAGAAGAAAAAGAAAGAACAGAAAAAGAAGAAACAAGAGAAAAAGGGGTTAGCACCCAGTTTAACGTCACGCAATATATTCATGACAGTATATTCAGAAAAACAGTTGTTGTTGTTTTTTTTGTAGATTGTATTGTGCGTTTCTCAATGCAAACACAGTATTGCTGTGGTACTGCTGGATAGTGATGATGGCGTGTTCTGTTTTTTTTGCGGAGACAGGTCTGATGAAGAGGAGGAAGAAGAGCCAGAAGCGCAACAGCCGCTTTCTACTATACGTCCGGAGGAAGTCCCGCCCGTCCCAGAGAACCGCTTCCTGATGAGGCGGAGTCCCAAGCCACAGCCCAAAGAGGAATCTGTGAAAGAGAGGAGCAAAGAGGATTCTGGGAAAGACAGGCAGAGAGAGAGGGACAGGTGAGTGCTGCTAAAAAAATTGAGACAAAAAATCAACCTCAGATGATTAGAATCTTGAACGATGTTCTGTGTTGACGCATGTGTGAGAGGAAGACGCAGACATTACCGCACGTATAATATGATTTTGTTTGTGGTACAGAACCATGCAGAACTCCAGGCAACCGAACCGCACCAGACTGGTGATGACCAGATCAGGCCGCAGGATCAAAGGCAGAGGACCCCGGGTGAGAGAGAAAGAGAGAGATGACTTTTTCAACAGGATCTGCAAATAGTTATCTTCCGTCTATCTCTAAGTGTTTCATTTGACTTAAAAACGCACACGTGCCGAACAGTCACTCTCTGTGTTTTTGATGTTCTGCGCAGCGATATCGGACGCCTTCCCGGTCTCGTTCGAGGTCGTGGGATCGCTTTCGCCGCAGCGAGACGCCCCCGCACTGGAGACAGGAAATGCAGAGAGTGAAGAAGGCCCCTCGTACGCGAGCCGCAAGTCAGGAACGCTGGATCAAAGGAGACAAGTATGATCCCTATCTCTCTTTCTCACACACACACACGCACACACACACACACACACACAGCCAGCCCAACGTGGGTGAGTGCAGACTCCAGGGCCAGAGGTACATGATTATATTTATATTATGGGGGCGTTTGTACTCTCTTATTTTCCCTCAACATTATTGCATTTGTATCTGGTCTAATACTGAACTTCAGTGGCACTTTCGCAGCAGACAGCTCCCTCATGGCTACATGCTTGGTTTGTATTCTGCTTGTCTCAGAAGCTGCTTTAGATAAAAGCATCTGCTAAATGAATAAATATAAATGTAAATGTCATGCGACGAATCGGTTTCGTATCTGACAAGAGTAGATAGTGACACTCCATCATCACAGACTCTGTTTAACAAACACACACCTGTTTATTCCTATGCATGTGTCTAACGTGTGTCTCTTGTTCTCGTGTGGTTTTTTAAACAGGGGTGACATGGTGGCGGGGAAAACCGAAACAGAAGAGCCTCCCGCCCGAGACCGAGACAGAAACAGAAAACAACCCGAGAAAGAGCGCGAGAGAAAGACTTCAGAGAGGGAGGGCAAGAATCCGGAGAGCAAGCCAGAAAAATCGGAGAGTCCCTCCAAAGCCCGAGAGAGAGACAGGAAGAGCAGGAGACACCACTCAAAAAGCAGAGAAAAAGACGTCCAGAAAAAGACAGACAAGGAGAAGGAGGAGGACAGCCGTAAGAGAAAGGGGCGGAGCCGGAGCCGCAGCAGGAGCAAAGAGAAGAGAGGAGAGAGAGATCACAAACGCGGCAGAACGGAAGACAAACGAGGCCGGTCCAGAAGCAGGGACAGGAAAGAAAAAGACGCCAAAGAGAAGGAGACGAAGACAAAAGAGCCAGAGGACAGCAAAGAGAAGACCAGGCATTCTGACGGAGGAGGAGGAGGAGGAGGAAAGGAGAAGCAAAAGGACGAAGAGAAGAAAGTCAAGAACGGAGAGAGGGAACGAGAGAAATCCAAGAGCCGAGAGAGAGACCCCAAAACCGAAAGGGATTCCAAACGGCGGTCCAGGTCGAAGGGGCGTGACCAATCGCGCGACAAGGGGCGGGACAAGGGGAGGAGTCGGAGTCGAGACAGAAGGTCGAGGAGATCCAGGAGCAGGGAGAAGGGCAGGGACAGGGGAAGAGAGGGAGAAAGAGAGAGGGAGAAGAGGAGGAGCGCGGACGAGTCCAGGAGCAGAGAGCCCAGAGGAAGAGGCAGGAGGTCACGGAGCAGGAGTAACCGCTCCAAAGAACGCTCCAGCCGTCAACAGAGGAGCAAAGAGAGGGATGAACAGCGGAGGAGGAGGAGGGAGAAGAGCAGCAGCGGAAGCAGCGGCTCAGAAAGCGAAAGCGAGAAACGAAAACGGGGAAAGAGGAGTGAGAGCCCCGCGTCGAGAGAGAAGAAAGACGACAAGTCCCAGAGCCCCAAACGAGAGAGGAACCATCGCCGAGATGGCAGAGACGCCAGCTCCAGCTCCAGCGATAGCGACTGAGCTCGTCTGCCACGGCTTCGGTAAAGTCAGGGCGCCGTCATCGACTGAAGACCACAAGGCACCAGTTGATTCCGTCTCTCTCCCCCTCGCTCTCTCTCTTTCTCTCTCTCTATCTCTCTCTCTCTCTTCTTCTATCTCAAACTTCAAGAATGGAGAACAAGGACACGTTCCAAAGACTGATTGACTCTCTTGTTTGTAATTAAAGGAGTGGGGTATGGTTGGGGTGGATGTCCCTTGTCAGTCTGAAGCAGCTTCTCTGTGACCCGTTTTAAAGAGAACACATTTGCAGTGTGTGGCAAGCATGACAGATGCAGACCTGTTTTAGACATATCATTTTAAACTTAAAAGATAGGCCCTGTTGAGCTGGAATATGGCTGGTATTGTTTTAAGTTTCATTCAAACTGTAAAGTGTCTTTGAGAACCTTGTTTCTTTTTTTTCCCCCCCTCAACATAGTTGAATTCGCCAAACGTACATTTTTAAGTAGACAAAGTCTCTTAAAGAGAGAGAACCGCGTTTTGGTGTCGTTGATGAAGAAATTCATGATTTTTTTTTTTAGGTCGTTCTCTTTTTGTTACGACTGATTTTGTGTTGAGGAAGTTTCTACCTCCTGTGATACGAAACGAGTTAACGGAGGATCCTGTATTTTCGAGTTTTATATGGGAGTTTTGTTTGTATTGATTACATCTGATGCAAATGGCAGTTGATTGAACGAAAATTAAAATTTCTGTCTTGCAACTATGTCGTCTGGTCTCGGTCATTCGTTTTGATGTACGAAGAACAGATGGTTTAAGACCGTGGTAAATAATGATCAAGACAGAAAATCAAGACGTAATTAAATATATCAGAATCATTAGGTGGCCAACCCTTTTTCCTTAACAACCATGTTTGTAGTAAAAATTGTGACTAAATGTAAATTATAATTCCATGACTGTGAACCAAATCCTCTCGCATGCAATCTGGTGTGAAATGAAGCGTCAACTGTGACGTTGCACGATTAAGCCAATCCAGACACTCCCGCACCCGTCTGGATATGAGTGACATTACTTGCAGCCTATCCAAATTCAAGTTTTGTTTTCTCCTTCTCCATTAGCCGGTATGCTTGAGCACAAAGTTCGATTGTTAGGTAACCGGTGACCTGTTTTAGGTTCGTATCATCTCTTGATTTTCCTCCTTATTTACGTAACACAGATTACACACATTCTTCGTGTTTTCTGTCAAGCTAATTACTAAACCAGAACTATTGTTTAAAAAAAAGATGGAAATGGCTAAACCTAGTTAGCTAGGACCATAGCACACGGCTTGTGAAAGCAGTCTTGTCACTGAACATCGCGAGCCAAACTTTGTAATTAATTTAATACCAGTATAGTTTAATAAGTATATTGAAATTTTAAGTATTTTCTTACAGGCTTAGATGAAGACGCTCATGGTATTTGACTTTGATCACACTGTGGTCGACGACAACAGTGACACTTGGGTAATCAAATGCACGCCCGAGCAAAGTTTACCGGACTGGCTCAAGAACTCGTATGAGAAAGGCCGATGGACCGAGTATATGGGTCGGGTGATGTCTTACATCGGAGACCTGTCAGTCAGTCCGGACACGATCAGAAATGTAATGGAGACTATTCCGTACACTGACGGAATGATCGAATTATTGACATACATCTCAGGACACAAGAGTGACATCGACTGCATTATAATCTCAGATTCCAACACTATCTTCATCGAGTGGATCCTACAAGCTGCCGGACTGCATTCCGCGGTAGACCGTGTCTTCACTAATCCCGCCACTTTCGATAACCGCGACTACATGACGATGCAGTGTCATCATTCGCATGATTGTAAGCAATGTCCGGTGAATTTATGCAAAAGGAAGGTATTAGGGGATTTCTTAGAGAGCCAAGCGGAAGCTGGTGTTCACTACCGAAAGACGTTTTACGTGGGAGACGGAGGCAACGACCTGTGCCCCGCACACATTTTGAAAGACGGGGATGTTGTTATGCCACGGAAGGGGTACACACTGGAGAAACTCTTGTCTAAAATGAATGAGAGGGATAAAACGATTCTCTCCAGGCTGCAAATAATACCCTGGACCAGCGGCAAGGAAATCCTAAAAGAACTGGATGCCCTTAACCACTAAACAGGTCCACATCCCACTTTGGACGGTGGATATTGAAATAAAAGTCAATCGCAAAATTGTATGGTGGATTCAACCACGTTATAAACCGTTGTTTTACAGCGGACGGGCTTTTGTTAATCCATAAGTATTGACTTAGTCAAACGTTTTCCATTGTTTTGTATATGAGCGCCAGTATCAACCAGTTCGTTCAGAGTAGTCTCTATTGATTTCCGTTGACTTCGAAGCAAAGTAATGTGTCGTCTGTCTCCTCTTTCACTGTCAATTTCTCCTTTCTGTTTGCTCAGGGATTTGACTTCATATCGATTGTCAAAACAGTGAATCTCTGAACGCTGTAGATTCTGTAATAATGTGTTTTTTTTTTACTACTTGAATAATAATGAACATTTTGTGGACACCTTTGCTAATACCACAATGTATGAAATCGTTTACTGATTATAAATATTAAAATGGAAGTTTACCGTCAACAGTATTTTTCTCTGTGAGTCATGGTGTCTCATTGTGTGTTTTCCTCTTTGAAATCCTTTATTTCCTGCTTTAAAGGCATCGTTTTTCCTTAATATCGCACAAGCATATCATGAACGTAAATTACTGCTGAGGAACTGGCGTCGCTGGACTCAAGGGATTATCATTTGGTAGGCTAGATTATTTTTTAAAGGAAATGTATAGGCTACCTTTTATTCATTTCAATTGAAGTACCCTGCACACAACATTTTCCCAAACCGTGCTAAGCGTTTGTTTCTTTCACAATAAGAAAATCATTAAAATAAGGGGAAAAAATAGTTCTCTTCAATCTCATATTTCGATCATGTGGAGTTTCGATCATGATGTATTGATTTGATGCGTGGCGTGCTCTTCATCCCAGCAGCAACCTCATGTTATGACTGCAGAGTGTGTCCACTGACCGCTGAACGGTGATTGGCCGAGAGCTGATCTATTCTAGTCTAATAACATTATCAGTCTTCCCCGGATGATCGCTGGGAGAGTCAGTGTATAGTGAAACGCAAAACCTGTATACCGTCCTCTGACAGCAGAGCATGTGGTTTCTTAGGTCAAAAGCTGCATGATCGAGTCTCAGCGTACATTTAGTCAAGCGACACACTGTAATGTGATCAAGTCCCGGTTTTGAGATTGCCCTTATTTCTGGCACGAGCAGCGGCGTTGAGGTGAGTGAGGTCGCGTTTTCCCCTGATAAAATGTCAGTGTTTTCGTTTGATACCCTAAATGCATTTAGGCTGCGCTGTTACTCATGCTGTTGATGTTTCAGTGTTCGATGATCATGCGTGTGAATGCAGTTCGTGTGTGTGGATTGAATTCATGCAAAACACAGACCTTGCGACTACATTTGATAAAATAAATATTGTTCTCTATCCATCTTGACGTATTTCATCACTGGGAACTGTCATTGTGTTTATCATTCATTTCGTCGAGATGATGATGAAGAGGAGGAGGGGGAGGAGGAGTATTATTACTGTTATTGTTATTATCGTTAGACGAATTTGGTAGTTGTCAGGCAATATAACCGTCACCACTGAAGCCTGCAGCTGTAATCGGATATGGTAACCCAGTGCCATACGATGTCTCTGATCACAGGGATGCTGTATGGTCATAACGCCACAACAACCACAGCTCATGAATATTTAATCGACATTATTGATTGATGAAGTCAGTTCAAGTCGATTTATTTTCTATAATGAGGTCAGTGATGTTCAGTGGCTTAGATCTCTGGTCTCTTTGAATTACAGCCAAGTCTGGGACAAATTTTAAATATTGATATACCTGTGTTAACAAAAGGAGAAAAGAAAAGATATCAGCTTCATCGTTTGCATATTTTAGAGACCCAATGACAGCTAAACTTAGAAAACGGTTACCAAACCAAACGGTAACAACAGAACAGACAAGGCCTACTGGCTGGCCATTTAGGATAAGGAAAACAAAATCTTTACAGATTAAAAGCCTGATCGTGAAAACTGGCACATCTCAGTTTTCAGAATGGAGAAGTCCATGATAAGAACATTTACACAAAGCCACGCCCACGAGATAGAACCCACTTGATAGCCGTCCCCCGACAGTCAGTGGGCCACCTGCCCCAACTGATGGAGCATTTCAAGTCTTAAATTATAAAAGATGGTGTTGATGTTTCGGAGTCACATTTTTTAATACCAGCTGAACCAGCACTTACTTGCGCTGATCAAGGATCAGAGGGTTCCACAGCTGGGACCAGTGTTCCCTTGAGTGGGTGTGTTGGTGATGGAGTGTCTGCTCATCGGTGTTCACTGTCAGTCTAGAGTCTATTGTTTCTCGAGTAGTACTCTAGTCCAAAGCACTTTGTGTCTGTCCAAACGATCCCTGAAGGCGGTAGCATGAAAAGATACAGTGACTGGTTTCACATGGAATAGAGTAAGCGTGTGCAAATCTCATTTACCCCAGCTGAGGTGATGGCTGTTTGAGGGGAGACTTGGGTGTATTATATGGTTAATTGGGAATTCCAAATTAAGGAGCAAATGAGGAGAAGGGAAAAAAGAAAGTATTTGTGCTCTCTTCATCCTCATCCTAAGGCTATACATGAAACGTGTTGCTCTGGCGTTTCTTAAAGGTTGGAGATGTCGACGAAAAGGCAGGAAAGCTACACCTACGACTTCTGGGATCCTGCTCACCCCACAGAGCTCCTGAGCGCCCTTCGGGATTTCCGTAAAGACGGTCAGTTTACAGATGTCACACTTCAAAGTGGGACAGGACAAGTCTTCCACTGTCACCGGGCAGCACTGGCAGCTCGAAGCCCTTTCTTCTGCGTCATGTTCAAGGCCGACATGAAAGAGAGGACCGACGGCTTCGTGCGGCTGCCGCGGCTGGACGACGACGTTCTCGGAGCTCTGATCGACTTTATCTACACCTCCACCGTAACCGTGACGCAGGACAACGTGGAACGTCTGCTGGAGGCTGCCGACCTGTTGCAGTTAGGACCGGTGAAACGGGCGTGCGAGGAGTTTCTCACGCGACTCCTGGACGTGGATAACTGCCTAGGCATGCAAGCGTTCGCGGAACTCCACACGTGCGGAAATCTGGAGAAAGAGGCGCGGAGAGTGGTCCTGTCGCGTTTCGAGGAGCTCATTGGCCAAGAGGAATTTCTGGAGATTGGTTTTCAGCGGTTCCAAGTCATACTCTCTGCAGAGAACCTGAACGTGAGGAGAGAATGGACTCTTCTAGAAGCAGTGGTGAGATGGGTCGGTCACGACATCGCTGAACGGCTGGCGTACATCGGTGACTTGCTGCACAGCTTGTGTCTGGACCTGGACGAGTTGCAGTTTGCCAGCGTTCTGGATCTGCAGCGTGATTTTCCACTTTCCGACATGGAGAGGATCTTCTCTGTCATCTCGCAGAGTCTTAAACCAAATCTTGACGTTTTATCTCTGAGCAGCAAGAAGCCCACCGCTAGTTTGTATATGATCGGCGGCTATCACTGGCACCCTCTCTCCGAGGTACACGCCTGGAATCCGCTAACGGACGCTTGGGTCCAAGGCACGGACATGCCCGACCACACTAGGGAGAGCTACAGCGTGGCGCAACTGGGAGCTAACATCTACGTTACCGGGGGATACAGAACAGACACTACCGAGGCTCTGGACACAGTGTGGGTATACAACGGGGACGGAGATGAGTGGACAGCTGGGTGTAACATGCTGTGGGCCAGGTACTACCACTGCTCTGTGGCACTTCACGGCTGTGTATATGTCATAGGAGGCTACAGAGGAGGCGCTCCCACCGCAGAGACAGAGTTCTACGACCCGCTGAAGAGAAAGTGGGTGGCAGCAGCGAGTATGGTGCAAGGTAACGACACATAGAGTGACTCCCTTATTCTTCTCTCACAGATTTACGTTATGTCCGAGAGGGACTGGCAAACAGCTGATTCCATGTTTAGGCACAGAATTTTTTTTTTTTTTTTTTCCTTTTCATTTTTTGGATGCAAAGTTGGAAGTTGGGACATCAGAATTCATTCAGTTCTTTTTTTTTTTTTTCCTCCAGCATCACTTAAACTTAAAACTATTTAATTAAGCCAACTAATGATCTGACTTTATAGAACTAATGAGCCATTGAATGGTAGCATACAGTACGTGCTGAATATGAGGCTATTAAGGTAATCCATCTGAGGCATGGTTGGTCAGGAAGAGGTCTGCATGTCCCGTGGTTTTGATAGACTCCTTCCAGAGGTCACCACAGACCACAGGTCCTGAAGTCAGAGTGGAAACGGTTCATTACAAAATGACACATTAGATAAACTCACTGTTTTGAGCAAGGAACCAAGGTGACCCTTCCAGATTTTGTCTCACTAAAACTGGGCCAGTTCCAGGCCTCGAAACTTTTCAAGTGGTGGTGGTGTTGGGTTGTAGCAGGGGTCTGTTAACTGGTATCTGTCCCTTCTCTTTCTCAGGAGTGGGCAACGCCACTGCCTGCGTTCTGCATGACACCATTTATGTCACTGGCGGTCACTACGGCAACAAAGGAAACTGCACCTATGAGAAGATCCAGATGTATCGAGCAGATGTGAATGAGTGGAGCGTGGCCACGTCCTGCCCACACCCAGGTCATTTTCTCTGTCTCTGTCCCCCACAATGAGTGCCCAGAGGTTCTCTGCTCGGCACAACACGGTTAGAGGAGGGTAAATGTTTGACATTAACGTTAGCTGTTACACAGGGCCATGCAAAATGGCTAATACACATCAGGGTCAGTCAACTGTTGTGTATTGTTTGCCCCTAAAATGAAAGTGGAATGATGAAAAAGAAGCCAAAGGGAAAATACAAGACCTTAATGTCATGCTTATTATGTTTTAAGCAAAAAAAAAATGTTTTACACACTCTGTTTTCATATTTGATTATCTCTGTTTGATTTCCAAATGAGAAATGATACAACAACGTAATGTACACAGACCACCCAGCGTATTGTGTTTCTCAACTGAGCCAATCTAAAAACTGATACAGGATACAGCAGAGAAGTATGTTTACCCATCTATCATTATAGAAAGCTGTTAGATAAGATATCCTGTAACAAAAAAAAAAAAAAGGACAAACACAACCTCAGACACACGCACGCACACACACACACACACACACACACACACACACACACACACACACACACACACACACCTTACTGAACCCTGCCTCTTGTTTTTCCCTCTATAGAATACGGCTTGAGCTCAGTTTCTCTGAATAACTGCCTGTATCTGGTGGGAGGTCAGACTGGTGCCACTGACTGCTATGACCCTGAGAGAAACAAGTGGAGCACATTCACAGAGATGAAAGAGAAGAGGATGGAGTGTGGGGCCGCGGTGATAAACGGATGCATATATGTCACTGGGGGTTATTCACACTCTAAAGGCGCTTACCTGGACACCATCGAGAGGTACGACCCGGATACAGACGCCTGGGAGATCGTTGGTAACCTTCCGAGCCCAGCACGCTCCCATGGCTGCGTGTGTGTCTACAGTGTGTAGCTGGAGAGCCAGTTTCACTGAGCTCCATGTCCTGTCAGTGCTGTAGAAAGAAACTGAGAGAAACAGGCAGCAGTGGCAGCCATTTTGTGCCAAACTGAACTCTGTGCAAAAAAGAGAAGACATTTCACTTGGATCTGATGAAACAAGTCTACCACCTGCAGTGAGGCCTTTATGTGATCCAGATTTTCCATTTTAATATGAATATTTATTATTTTTTATTATTTTGAAGATGTTGTTTATCCTTTCATATACTGCACAATTTTAAATTTGCTCTGCAGATTCAAATTCTCTCATGTTTTAAAAATAATTGTTAAAATGCCACTCACAGACGCCATTTGTCTTTGATAGTAACGAAACAGTGGTGTACTGTGTTGAAAATTGAGGCACATGCTTACCAGTGACAGCACAACGACTCAATAGCACTCATTCAAAAACAATAATACATGTTTATTATTCTCAGAACGGCTGAAGACAAAGGCAGTTTGACTCAGGACATGTACTAGTGCTGTACGAAGTGAATGCACGACACAAAAACGTTTTTGTGGAACAAAGTCCATTGGTTTCTCTGATGCTTTTTGTACATTGTTACCAGTTATCAAAATGTGATTAAAACTTTAATTGTGGTGTTCATAGTTCTTCTTATGAAACTGACAGTGTTGAAATACAAAACTGAAGTGTTGAAATAAGCTCACAAAATATTCTGAAAATGTGATTATGTATCATTTTATTTACAAGGTTATAGTCACCATCTGTTGCTTGTTTGTTCTTTTTTTTTTACCACTGCTTTGTGGATTTATATAGCATGATAATTTATGAAATGTAAATATGAATTTAGCAAATGACTCTTATGTAGACAGAATCCTGACAGAGTATCAGGATTACAGTTGTTTTACACATTGTGTGGAGTTTCGTTATTTGCATTTACAACTGTTTGTTACTGAAACATAGTGGGTCACATTGGACAACTACACTCTCCTCATGTTTCAAGATTTAAGACTGTAGATACAGATGGAACTACTGTATTTTTATGCAAGTGTTGCCATCAGACTTTGCGAACGTAAACTAAAAACTTTTCATTTGCAAATGCGTTTAATTTGTGTTATCCGACATCAGGCAGGAGAAGCGATTCAAGGTTTGTCTCATTTTTTTTTTTTTTTAAGGGAAGCGAACGAACACTGCATTGAACTTGTGGAAAACTTGCACAAAATAAATGCTACAATCACATTTTATTATCCACTAGAAGCTGAAAACACTGGGCACTGCATTGGATCAACCACGCTGGTCAGTACTGCCACTGCCACTTTCTTAATAACTAACTAGTTTAGTACTTCGGGTAATGAGTGCGAAAGGGCACTCCAACGGTAAGTGCTCCTATGATATAAAACTGAATAGGTTTGAGGCTAAAATAGTTAATGAAGTCTAGAAGTCTACTGTGACAGCTTGTGACATTCAGACGTTACTAAACTAAGCGTCTTGTTATTTCTGTCTCTGTCCGGTGTCAGAAAATAGAGGACAACTGATTTTCGTTATGGTAAATAAATTTGTTTTAAGTCGCTAGCCTCACAGTTAAACAAATGTGAATATTATCGAGCTTGGTCATTGTACCAAAGAGGTCATGCTGATTGACACCAATTTTTCCTAAAAGCCTCAGCCAAATGGCTCAGGTTTGTTGTGCCATTAATTGGACCTAAAAGTTATGATTCAGTTTATTCGACTGAAAACGCTTGGTCACCTCACTCCCCCGGCATGTACGAAATTTTAAACCAATAGAAGGCTAAAGCGACTACCATGTGACTGCCATGTGGCTGCGTAAACGGAAGAAAATCGAGAGTGGGAGTTCTGTCTTAACTAAAACGTCTTTGGTGCAGCCTCCTAGCGAAACGCTATGGGAGCACTTGGCGATCACATGGGTTCCTAAATGACGTACAGTTTGAAAGCGTGTTGGTTTGTGGGAGCAAACGGGTAATAGCAAGACTGGTATATCCGCTGAACTTCAGGCACACAACAAGTAGCGGCAGTAAGTATTATATTCGGACATATATTTTGTTTATACAAAGTCTAAGCATTGAATATGTATTGCTGACGGAATAAAGCTGGTTTCAGGCGTTCAACTTGAATCGCTGACAGAGAAAAAGTGCGCAACGTTTGGTTTGATTTAGCTTCTGTCCAGTCATTCTGCAGCGTGTAGCGTGGAGATCCAATATGTGTGTCTTGCGTTTAATAAAATGGCCACGTCGTATATTTTGTGGGGACAGCTTCGATACTACTATCAGAAAATGTGAGATATTTGAATAATATATCACAAATCTTGGTACGTGCGTAATTGCTATAGTAGCAGGGATGCGGTACGGGTCCTTCTCCCTGCTACGGGTCCTTCTCCAACACAACCAACGTGGTCTTTGCGTTCAGGAAGTAACGTAGCGTGGAAAGCTAGCCTGCATCCACACATGGTGCTGCTGCGCGCGTTTCCAATGACACCTAGCCTACTGTTTTGTGAGAGCGCTTTGCTCTTTTTGAAATGCGTTCTGACTTGCAGTTAAGAATATATAGATTGCAAAAGGTCAGGTTACAGAGCCGTCTAATCTCTTGTGTGTCCTCTACTCAAACAAAACTCGCAAACACGTGGGAAAAAGAGCTGCACGGGAGTCAGGCAAGCCGCCTTGCTCAATGTGAACATATTTTCGCAGGAATTGTGCGAGGTATTTAATACTGTGTACAGACGGAGTCCAGATCAGCAGATGGGTTGAGCTACAGTTCTTTTCCCAGTTTGATTTACAAACAACCACGTTTTACATTTGTGTTCTGGATTAGACACATAACGGTACTAGATCAGTTGATCGAGAACTTGTATGTCACTACACGAGTGGCATTGGTTGGAATAAAACAATGTGGGTTCTTCTCTGAATCTTATCTTATGCATACACCGCCTAACCTTTTTTTTTGTCTTTCGGCACGACGATAGAGATGGCAGAAAACCAAGAGGTCTCTCCACTTGAGAAGAAGGTAGCCGAGCAGATTGAGGTAAGTTAAATTTAAAATCTACTCATTTTCACGCCGACTTTGACATGTTACACTCCTTGACCAACTTAAACCCCTTTACGTTTTCCCTAGTATTACTTTGGCGACCACAATCTGCCTCGTGACAAGTTTCTGAAGGAGCAGTTACAGTTAGATGATGGCTGGGTCCCCTTAGAAACGATGCTCAAGTTCAACAGGTAATTTTCGTTTTTTGAACCGTAGAACCTTGATGAAGAGACTATTTAAAGCTTCATCACTGTCAGTGTCAGAATAAGCAGCATTAAACCAAGAAATGGCTTGTTTGTTTTCTTTTTTTTTATTTGATCAGTAATGTTACGCTAGACACAAAGAAACTAATCAGTACTCACATTCTATTGCTCATAGATACGTTATTAATCTGTATGCCTGTTTCATGCTTCAGGAATAGTTCTAGCTTATTTGCTTGCGTAAATCTTCTGTGTTTCCATTTGTTGTGAAAATGTAAACTCTGAAAATCCCACATGGTGCTGTATATGGAGTCCTTTCAGTTTCTGTGACTCCCTGAGGTCGAGAGGTCACTAGAATGTGTGTGTGTGTGTGTGTTTTTTTTTCTCCATTCGGGTACCCAGGCTTAAAATGTTAACATCAGACTGCAGCGTCATCGTTGAGGCTCTGCGCAAATCCAGAACAGGCCTACTGGAGGTCAGCGAGGACAAAACGAAAATCCGTCGCTGTCCAAGCAAACCGCTCCCGGAGTTTAATGAGGAATACAGAGACGCCCTCAAACATAAATCAGTCTACATGGTGAGTGGCAGGAACCTGCGAGGGAAATTTTTAAAGCCTGTATCAGATCCGGCGGCACGGAACCTTTCCCTAGAACCTTCTAGTGGCTCCGACGGTTCGATGTGACCCTTCAGCATTGCATTAATAACTCCATCACATTGTTACAGTTTGATTGGCTGAGTAGTGAGTCTGCTATATTGCTGAAATCCAACTGCGCATTGACTATTTTTACATGCGCATTAGAATTTCGATCTCGTGCAGAAATCTCAAATATTTCGATCGTAGCACTGGTCACAACTTATTCTGAAAGGTGATATCCAGGTTTAGACCCATATTCTGATAATCCAAAACCAGGACAGGGTGGGGTCCATATGTCTCTAAGCAGCTTCTTCCATTTGCAGCACTTACATGGTGCATACATGTACACATTTGCAAGGTAGTATGGGAACTGTAGTAGCTAACTTGTTCATTCCAATGTGGTTTTAAAACAAAATGCTCACCCTGCCTGACAAAACCCTCTCTCTTTTTTTTTATGGGGTGTCTGTGACCCTTTTGGACAAAATCTCACAGTTGCTCCATTTGCTCAATTGCAAAATTAAACTAAATTTAAACTAAACTAGACTCAACGAAGCTAAACTAAGAGAAGACTACAGAGAGAGTGTCCTGTACTTGATGTTACATCACAAGCCTCAAACGGAACACTTATGTAACCATGGATACAAGGACTAAGAATTGGTTTAGACCTTTTACAGATCTTTCACATCTCACATTAAAAAA
Organism: Chanos chanos; assembly: GCF_902362185.1. NCBI lineage: Eukaryota > Metazoa > Chordata > Actinopteri > Gonorynchiformes > Chanidae > Chanos > Chanos chanos. Next base: position 4,021,438 of record NC_044502.1, on the reverse strand, counting down.
AAAAAAAGACTTTGGTTGTCAGCAGTAGGATAATGGGGCATGTGTTAACCTGGTTAGCATCGGTCTGCAGGAGTGGTTTAGGACGGGACTGGATTACACACAAAAAATCCATTGTTGTTTAGCGTCATCTTAAGTGACTGCAATGTGTTACACATCTTGACTTACAGGTCCGGTCGTAAAACAAGACCCCCAGAAAACCTAAGCCATATAATAACCATTTGCTCACATATCGGAATGTTTTCATATGTTGTTTGCGTGTGCATGTCAGTGTATCTGCGACTCGCTGCTGGGCAGCAGTGGCTGATGGCAGTATGGTGGGTGCTCTGTCTGATTGGAAACTGTGGTGTCGTAACAGAAAGGTTTTCCCCTGGAGACGACCCTGGACGACATTAAAGACTGGCTGAGTGACAAAGGCATGGTGGAGAATATTCACATGAGGAAAGGCCCTCAGAAGACGTTCAAAGTAAGATTTCAGCTGGATGTCTAACTGCTTCTTCGTGTAAAATCGATTTAGCAGTGCGCTAAAGCGATTTTGTTTTAGTGCGCTAAAACGGGCTGGAATGACATTTGTGGTATTTTTGGGATTCCTGTGCAGGTTCACAGAAGCCGAACAGAACACCCTTTATATGGTCGTTTTGGTCAAACTCTGTGAGACACGGGCTCCGTAGTTTGGGCACCTAGATAAATATTTCCGGGTCCCGCTCCTGGAAAACGAAAGCTCTGTACATTTTTAGATCTCTTCCTCCTCCAAATCTCCTGGTTCAGTTAATCAAGGCTTTGAGAACAGTCTCATGAGTTGAGTCAGATGTGTTGGCAGAGATTGAATGCATTAGGTACCACTAAACAGGACGGGGGGGGGGGGGGGGGGGGGGGGGTGCCAAAAAAAGACACTAGTCTTCATAACTAACTCATTCTGTGCCATGGTTCCCTACCCCTTTAGCCATTTAGCACAGCGGCTGCGCTATCCAGCTAGCATCTAACGTAGCTTTATTTTTGCACCGTGCTAGCTGACTAGCCTTTTGTGAAAATGTTTTCATCTTGCTGCTCTCTCTCTCTCTCTCTCTCTCTCTCTCTCAGGGCTCTGTGTTCTTGGTGCTGGAAACCGAGGATGCGGCCAAAGCGTTTGTGGCGCGTGAGGACGTGAAACAGTTCAAAGGAAATGACATGATCGTAATGATGAAGTACGTGTCTCGGCGGCAGAACGAGTTTTATTTATTTATTTATTTATTTATACATTTATTTTTTAATTTGTTCTAACGGCCAAACTTGCCTCTAAAGAAAGAAAACAGAGCTGAATTTGCTCAGTGCGGCAGATTCTGCTGACTACGCGTAATTTTGATTTTATTTTATTTTATTATTTTTTTTCCCCCCTCAGTTTCTCAGAGTTGAGTCTTGGGTGGAAAAATGCCAGATATTTAATTAAGCGAAACACTCGCAATCCCGGAAGTCTCCAGCTTACAGTAATAAGAAAATTTAAAAAAAAAAGAAAAGAAAACAAAGAAACACAATGTCGTCTGGAGGCGATGCTTGCTTCCTTTTTTCATTGTGTTTAGTATCTGTAGGACAGGAAGCTTCTTCCTGTGATTAACGTCTGATTCACTGGTCAGACAGAGCGTCCTGCAGGTGAAGTTAAGGCCAGCGGTGGCAGTGTTGTAAAGCGTGAATCTTTTTTTTTTTTTTTTTTTTACATTAAACAAATAAACGATTCCTGTGTTCTCAGGGATGACTACTTCACCAAGAAATTCGCTGAGAAGAAACAGAGTCGAGCTGAAGCCAAGGCCAAAGCCAGGAGGTGAGAGTGAGAACAACGACTTCATTTTTTTTTCTTCTTCACACCCTAAGACATGACTGTCTTAAGTACTGGACTGCGTTCAGCACCAGGAGATGTTCTGTTAGTCTGGTTTACGCTGTTGTCAGGGTGATGAGTCACTGTCTTGGCCCTTAATGAATTGAAGTGGTTTGTAATTGAATTTTCTTTTTCTTTTGTATTTGCTGCAATTGACGTGAGTGTGTGTTTGTTTTTTTGTGTGTTTTTTTCCCATTGCAGTGAAAAAGAGGAGAAGCAGAAACAGGCAGAGGAGGAAGAAATGGTGAGTTTTGTTGCATTGAAAACACACACACTCTCACACACACACACTCTCACACACACACACTCTCACACACACACACTCTCACACACACACACACACATAGATCAATTAAATCTGCGTTTATCACTCACTGTGTGTGTGTATGTGCGTGTAGAAATCGCTGGACGACCAGAGAGGCTGTCTGCTGCGTTTCTCGGGCAACCTGGGCGATCAGACATCCAGGGAAGATTTCCACGAACTGTTCGCCGAACACGCACAGATCAAATGGATCGACTTCACCAGAGGCGCCAAAGAGGTGAGGCTTTAAAACTGGCCCGTCTTTGGGAGGGCGACGAATGGACCACTGGGGTAGTGTAAGAACCAGACTGGTAGAGAACCGCAGAATTCTCCCAGACCACAATCCTCTGGAACGCCATTTAGCTCATGGAACAAAAATGCAACAACATGACAAGCATGACGAAAACGGAGACAAGCGTGACTATATCGTCGATTAGACCGTCGATGATGTTTTAATGATTTTGTAAAGTGCCATAAAGACAGCAAGTAAATCCCTTTAGCGCCCCCCACCCCCCTTGCAATTAGCTATTCAACAGTCAGACTGTTAAGTTGACTTGTTTAGGTGAAGGTGAGAGTGGAGGAGAGATAGCTGACATACATACAGTACGTTCCAAACCGTAGACCCCTGGATAATAAGGAACCATGGACGGTTCTGTGCTTCATTTAAAAATGAATGAGTGATGGTGAAGCATGAACGTTTGAAATGACCAAAGAGCACGATTCACTAATAATGTTAACCTGTAGTCTTAGCCTGGTTCATATTACTGCTCTGTCCCAGGTACAGGCTGCCGATTTCTGAATCTCCCGTTCTGTTTGTCCCTCGCAGGGCACCATCCTGTTCACCTCAAGTGCTAAGGAGGCGCTGGAGAAGGCTAGACAGGCGCAAGGAGGTGCTGAACCCAAGATTAAAGAAAAGGAGGTGAAATGGGAGGTGCTGGAAGGAGACGCGGAGATGGAGACGCTGAAAAAGATCATCATGGACCAGCAGGAGTCTCTGAACAAACGCAAAGGCAAAGGTACGTTGGTCTCCTCTGGGGTCGGAGCCTGTGGCACAGTGTGGACTTTTCTCTTACATCCAAAACGTCCGTGTGTGTGTGTGTGTGTGTGTGTGTGTGTTTGTAATTTCATGCCCTTTTATGGAAGGCATTGTTTTGAAACTCCTCCCGTGCAATTTTGTGAGTGTGCGTCAGGTCGTTTTTCACGCTCGCCATGCTTTAACGTTGGACTTCTGTGTCTACGCAGGAGGTCACAGGGGTAAAGGGCGAGGTCGCGGTGGCCGTCGGGACCGAGGGGGGCGAGACCAGCCCCAGTTCCAGGGCAAGAAAACCAAATTCGACAGCGACGACGAAGGTGAGGGGGGAAAAAAAAACGGGCCTTTAAGTCACCTCCTCAAACGGGCCTTTAAGTCACCTCCTCAAACGGGCCTTTAAGTCGTCACTTCAAATGTCCGTCTGTATCCTGCGCCTCCTTCAGCGGACAAACCCGGATCCGGTCTCTCCCTTTTGTTTCCCGATCCTGCTTCCGGAAACCCACGGCCCTGCGCGTTATAGTTCTCTCCCTGCTCTGACACACGCCGGGTTCGACTCCAAAATTCATCCGGTGATTCCCAAGCCCTTGTTTATGGGACCGGGCTGCGTCGGAGCAGAGGGAGAACCAGGGACCGTGAGACTCCGGCAGCGGAATTGGGAAACGATCTTCCTGCCAGGGTCCTTTAATCCCTGCCTTTTTAAAAATGTTTTTTATTTATCCTTTATTTAAGCAGGAGTGTCCCACTGAGATACAGTATGTCCTCCTGCCAGGGAGTCAAGAGGGTTGGAAAAGTGAGATTTCATAGAGGTTTCATATAAAGGTACACGCAGGGACAGATGACACCACAAATAGCCTATCAGAAACACAACACACAGACACATGACATCCAGGGATCAGGAGCCAAAATGAATCAGGGAAAATCACGGCACACGTTAAAAAGCAACGACATTGTTCTGTAAAAACCGACTTGAAAAGATTGTTTAAGCGTATGGAGAGAGGGTAAAGGTTTTGGAGTTAGAGTTATTTTGTGTTTATGGATCTTTGTAAACAGTGGCGTCTGAGGTTTTACAGAGGCGACTTAATGAGTTGCTCATGTTTGCGAGCTTCTTTTAATAGGGTTCTAGTTGATGGCTGATTTTTTTTTTTTGTTTGACCGCCTTCATACTTCAGTCTGTCCGTCTTTGGGTTTCATAGGAAAGCGAAGTAAATTTTTCTGTTTTTCTTTTTTTTTCTCTCTCTCTCTCTCTTTCACAGAGCCAGCTAGTCCCAAAAAGAGAAGCCTGGAAGCCAACGGAAATGACACGCAAGCGCCGGCTGCCAAACAAGCCAAGACTGAGAACGGCTCATAAACGCCTCAAAAAAGCAAAACAAAAAAAACACCCCCCCGCTGCCACTGACCAATTTTTTCGTTTTTATTGTACAGTAGATATCTTTAAACGATTATACGACAACTAGTACAGGCTTCTCAAGACTGTCTCCATGTCCGCTGTTAAACTAGAAACTTCTCAGACGTCGGTCCCACACACACACACACACACACACACACACAGGCGCTCAAGCAGGTTTCCATCCTGTGCTAATGCTAACAGTTCATTTGAAGGAAAAAAAAAAGAAAAAAGAGGTTGACGATTCTTTAGCCAATCACGTCCCTCTGAAAAGAGTGAATTGCTTTTTCATTGGTTCAGTGGAAGACCTTAAAAAAACAAACAAACTGGAGTGTTTGGGATCACGTCTAGTTGAACAGTTATCAGCCGGGCAGTGACTGAATGACCTGAGTCCGGTTTTTCACAATCAGCTGATTTGGTTCCGAACGCATCGAATGGTTCGCTAAAGCTGCGTGTGTTCACACAGATCCAAATGTCGTATCTGGTCCACGGAGTGTTTTCCAGTTCCTCCTGGACATTTCATATGTGTGCTGAGATGGCATCCCTGGGGTTGTGTTCATGTGCGCGGATGTGTGCAGGATACCTGATCTTTATATCATGTGTAAAGCTCGGGCGTTTGAGCGCATGATGGACAGATCGTATTAACGTGCACAGACTCTGTGACGTGATGTACCCCCCCGCAGACTGACTGATTTTGAGTGTTTAGTAAGAGGGTGTGTTACTGCATGTCTGATGCGAGCAGTCTCTGGTTGATGTTTGATTTTTTTTGTTTGTTTGTTTGTTTGTTTTCTTTCTTTTTTTTGGCCCTGTATCCGTGGCCTTCTTCATACTTCAGTTTATTTCCAGTTGTAACATCAAAGAGTAACTGAAATTAAAAAAAAAACAAAAAAAAAAACACCTTATCTTCAACATCGGTTGCCTACGGCATCAAAAGTGAACGGAAAAAACGCTCGCTTTTGATGGGTGTGAACATACCACAGAAGTGAGAGGAAAAGAGCAGAGTCAATTGAAGATATCGCGAAAGACTCGTAAAATCGCTTTTATGACCCGTCAGACGCTGTAATGGTGGTTTATATACGTCAGTCAACAACACAGAGATGGTGAGCTCGACGGTTATCCAGTGGCTTTCTGTTCTGCTGGAGGTGTGAAGAGAGAGAAATCTTTGTTTGATCTTGTGTCTTTCTGATGTTACACCTCACACACACACGACCTGTGCCGTTTTATAAAAGCTTTTCGCGTAGTTGTATTTCCCCCTCTCCTGCGAGGGTCAGTTTCAGTACAGAAGCACTCAGTTCTGTTGTTTTGTTTGTTTGTTTGGTTTGTTTTTTTCTTCCCTGCTGTTTTTTTTTTTTTTTTTTTTTTTACTCTTTGTTTCCCATTTATGGTGAATTTAACAGAGCAAGAATTGCATTTTATGTTGAATTTCAATAATAAAAAAAAGAAAAGTTCTGTGTCTGTGCTGGTGTTTGTTTTTTTAGTTTTTTAGTTTTTTAAAGGTGTTGTCAGCTTGTTAGCTTTTTTGATGTAGAGGAGATGCAGGCTGTTATTCATGTGTTGACCATTGGGAGGCAGTATTCTCAAGTAGCTATATGATGCCTACAGATGGCGCTATTGTTCCATAAATGGTAAATCCTCACCATGCCAAGAACTAAATGGATTTTTTTTTTTTGTCAGGAGGTCCTTTTTTTTTTTTTTTTTTTGTCCTCAATTTCTTTCTCTCCCTCTTTCTTGCTTTGCCTTGTCTGCCTGGCATCTTGCTATATTTCTTTTCTTCTGTCTTGCAGTATATCAGTCTAACTCTTGGCTCATATTCTCTCTCTCTCTCTCTATCTGGTTGAGTGCATAATGGCCTTTCATGCATTTGAAAGCTACATGAACCCAGAGCGTTTCTCTGTCAGTCAGCTCTTTGTTTTCCCCTGCCCCTCTCTTGTTTCTCATTACCGTTCTTTTCACCCACCTTACACACACACACACACACACACACGCACGCGTCAGCACACGCACGTGCATCAGAATCCTGAGGTCAAAAGCGTTAACAAAAAAAAAAAAAAAACAGTTTAACTGTGAAAATCCAGCGTCAAACGCTCGCTCTGTGCTCGATGAAGGTGGGCGTTTAATCTCAGTGTTACGTAATGCGCTAGAGCCAATCTTTTTATCCTTTACTGTGTAGGTTAAGAAAACGAAAATGTCACGTTCTGTTTGGTTTTCTTTTAGTCTTCGCAGGATGCTCCTTATAGAAGATGTGTCTGCGCATTATGACAATGTTTCTATATTTATGCATTCATTTATTTACCTTACTTGATATGAAAATTGATGTTTGTAAGCTATGCTAAGTTTATTGCTGAGATTAGAATGTTTTTGTTTGTTTTTTTGGCCTTTTTTTCTGGCCGTGTTTTTTGCTCAGGGGAAGGCATGTTATAACATTTCACTTCTCCCTGTCTGTCCTGCCTACATCTGTTTTGTCCCCTCTTTCTCTCTCTCTCTCTCTCTCTCTCTCTCTCTCTCTCTCTCCCTCTCTCTCCTCTCTCTGTTTCTCCCTGCCAGTCACTGAGGAGGAAAATTTGACATTGTGTGTGTGTATATCAGAGACGATCTGGTCATGTTCTCTCTCTCTCTCTCTCTCACACACACACACACACACACTGCTCAAATCCATACGCAGAGAATGTGAAGTCCCTATAGTCAGTCCCTTGTTCGATGTCACACACACACACACACACACACAAGTGCTATGCATAACAATTAAGCCTCTTCATTTCCCCTTGAGTCTGAAAGTCAAACGCTTACACAACCTCCCCCTTACGAAACTCTAACCGCCCAGAAACACACATATTCCCAGTCTGAGAGCTGGTGGGAGACTACGCTGAAGGTTTAGTGTGACCTTTCCAGTTACACTCTGTCCAGGCACAACCTGTCTTTCAGCTTCACACAGTAAAACTGTCGTTTTGTCTCTCAGACTTGACGCAATGACCAAGAGAACAGTGTCTAAGTGCTGGTGTGAGACAGATATTCTGTCTGTCTGTCTGTCTCTCTCTCTCTGTTTCTCTGTGTATCCACGCATTTATGTATCCATCTGTCTTATAGGTACACCATATAACAATTGTGTCTTATGGGTACACTATATAAAAATTTTGTCTTATGGGTACAATTGCAGACTAGCCCATCTGTTGCCATGCACAGTTTGTTGGCCATCCTCTACCCTGTTCATCAGTGGTCAGTGTCTCGCCACTGGACTATTTTTTGGTGGTGGACCGTTCTGTTTCCCTCTGTCTCTCTCTATCTCTCTGTCTCTCTGTCTCTCTCTCTCTCTCTCTCTCTCTGTGTCTCTCACTCTCTGTCTCTCTCACTCTCTCTCTCTCTCTCTCTCTCCCTCTCTCCCTCTCTCTCTCTGTGTCTCTCTCTCTCTCACTCTCTCTCTCTCTCACTCTCTCTCTGTCACTCTCTCTCACTCTCTCTATTTCACACACACACACACACACACACAGCATACTTACCTTTCTAGTTATTTCCCAGTAGGTAACTAATGTAGTGATGGTCTCATTTCTCATCAGGCATGTTGTGTGATGGGGATTTGGTTGGGATGGAGGTTTTATCAGTTCACTGTAACGTAACTGCTACTTTTCTTTTCTTTTCTTTTCTTTTCTTTTCTTTTCTTTCTTTTCTTTCTTTTCTTTCCTGTTCGCCTCCTCTTGTTGGGGAGTTACATTCCGAATGGCATAGTGAGCCTCATTAAAACTGACATTGTCTCTAACTTCAGACTCTTTCAGAAGAGAACATTCCAGCCGTAAAGTTCCCAAAACGCTGGTATCCCCTGTTTGCTAGGTAGGTGTGGGCTCTGTTTTTCGAACTGACACGGAATAGGTGGTCACCTAACCCTTCTCCAACACGGCTGTGACTAGACAGGAAGTCCATTCTGCCACATGTCCTTGAGACAGTACATGTGTTGGAGTGGGAGATAGCCGCCCTGCTACTTCTAATTAGTGCAATGTCAGGTTTGATCAATATTTCACAGAGTTGGCTAATGGACTGAGGGTATGTGTGTGTGTGTGTGTGTGTGTGTGTGTGTGTGTGTGTGTGTAACAGGGCCCGGGAAGAGGGAAGATATTCGTGTTGTCACGGTGACGAATGTGGAGGGAGGGGTGGGAAAGATAAGGCGGGGTTAATTTCCTCCTGAGGATGGCGGGACATGGTTTCCTATGGCCAGTTTATTTACCTGATAAAGCATCAGGGAGGTTAAGAGAGCAGAGTGGTATTGTGTGTGTGTGTGTGTGTGTGTGTGTTCATAAGGGAGAGAAAATGAAAAAAGGGGAGAGGAGAGTGGTGTTTTCTGAAGGTCACTGAGAAACAACATTCTATGGTAATAGGGAGTTTTGTAAG